>NC_091157.1:17567961-17757961 GCF_040958095.1 Procambarus clarkii
ATATATATATATATATATATATATATATATATATATATATATATATATATATATATATATACCCGGTCACGCATTGCTGTGGCTTACCAACGCATCTGCGTTGCTGAGCCACAGCAATCTTCCCTGTCCCCCAGTCCTTCCCACCATAACCCCCTTCACCCCCTCACCCGTCTCCTCGGCCTCCCAACCAATCCCCACTCCACCATCTCCTCGTTCTTCCTACTATTCCCCATTCCACTATCCCCGCTTCCTTCCCACCATGCCCGACTTCCCTGCCCCTTTGCACTCCCCACCATTCTCCATTTCCCTATCCTCTCGTACCCACAATCCTGTTACGGCCCTCTCGGGACGCAACGGGGTTCTCACTCTGATGTTGTTAGAGGAAGATATATATCCGACCCCAAGCCAGTAGAGGCTTTCAAGGGATGCGATCCGTGACGCAAGTAACTTAAAGGGAGTAGGGAAAGAAAGCTAAGAACTTAATATAATATAATGTTCACCTTCACCGTTTAAATATATAGAATAAAAGAGTACACAAGGGGGAGGGGTATTAACACTTTACAAGGGGATCGCGCACAATCTAGTCTTCTGCTGAAGACTCTTGATTAAGAAGCTAGGTGCTGAGTCCGCGGTGCTTTCTTCGTGGCCTCAAGACGTGTCCTCTGAGAACGCCGAGCCTACCCTGGCCACAGGTCAGCCACAACACAGGTCCACTGGGGGCACCGTCGTGGAGGCCGTCAACCACACGTCCAGCAGGTCTGCTGGCAGGTACTGAGCCACCAAGGCTGGTACGGCCACTCCACGAACGATAAAAGGGGTACGCCCTAGACAGGAGTCTCGTGTGATATCACCAATCACCCTCCTGTCCTCAATACCCCAGTGGATTATCGTCTCCAACCGTCGGTCCCGGGTAAATCCTTTCACTGCCACTCCACTGGCAGGCTTAACACACCACAGTGTTCTTCCGGGGGGACGACGTCACAACAGCTGCAGCAAACTTCACAGTATGGAGACTGGCTGCCTCGGGTAGACTCACTCCACCTTCAACACAGTGGTCCCAGGTCGGCTCTGTAAGCAGACACGTCATCAATAACAGGGACACTAAAACACCACACTTACAGCCTCAGACACAAACACCTGACGTATCCAGTCCATAGATGGCGCTGTCGTCGGAGCACCACCTCACCAGAGGTCAGGAGCGGCGGTGTTGAGCGCTGAACCAGACTGGAAACTGGTCCTCGAGGCCAGTACACGCTGTCCTCACTAGGTGTCGTCGTCCGTTTGGCGGGGGTTTCGGGAGCTGACCCACAGATGGCGTGGTTGTCACTGCTCCAGGCTCGGACGCTGGATCCGGGTTCGTAACACCTCCCCCCCAAAAAGAATTTGGTTTGGGGTTCTATAAAAAGAAACACAAACCAAATTAGTACGACGACACAACTCCAAATGGACACGCATGCTTTATGATCTGGAATTGCGAGGCTGTCTCGTCTACAGAATTGTCCTACTGGGCAATTCCGGCACAATGGGAACTTGCAGATTGAAGGCGATGTCCTGTCTGGCGTAACCTTCCACGTCTCCACTGCGATGTCAAGCAGGGGCGTCGTCTCACCTCTCTCGAGTACGGATTGGTTTCGACACGATCCCGGGTGACTCGACACTTCCTTATGTCGTGGCACCGATGATGGCTGACCACAGACGGCATTTCTGGTGCCGGTCCGATGGTCCTTCAGGGAGACAGGAACCTGGAATACAGGGGTTTGATAATTCAGCGTGATCGCGGCAGTGGTTAAGTCAACACTTACAGCATACCCTACTAGGTTCACACCTAGTTCCAACAGGGCTGCTTTCACACCGAAGATGGCATTCGCTCTGCCTCCATCAGGTCGACCAACGTTCCGTATAACGCTGTATTGAGGCTCAGCAATCACGCGGGGGGTGTCAACCTGCCGGAAACAGTCACTCATTTTATCATCTATCGTACCTCCTGTATCATCTATTACCTCCCAGGTCCCTTCTTCAACTGCAACACTTGCAGTACAAATCTCCAATCCCTGGGACCTTTTCACGATGTTCATGGGGGCCATCATTCGTCGGGTCGTCCACCGGTCCTTACTGAGAACACATAGAATACATAGGAGAATAAAACAAAATATCGCTAAGAAACATGAGGCCAATTGAGGGATAAGTTTCCTGAGCTCGTCATGTCCATAGCCGGCACCATCCACTAGCCTGGCTTGGACCAAAGAGGGCACTAGACCTTTTGAACACACCTCACATACCTCTGACGTCTGGGGAATCTCTGGCTGGTCCACTACACGCTGCAACTTGCCATACCGCAAGCACACCTCAGCCTTCGCTCCAGACTCGTTGGTATCCGTGGGTGTCTGCACACAAGGCCTCTCTTCTAGTTCAGGTACTTCTGCCATTGTAACCTCATGTTCCTTGTCAAGAGAAGAATCAGGAGACACTGCTAGAACGTTCTCAATCTGTAGGCGAGAGGACAAATTAGACATGTTCAAATCCGGGTCTGTCTTTACCTGGACATTACCATTGCCTGTTACCTCAGACCGTGCTGTTCTGGTAGACTCGTCCGCAACCTTGGGATGATTGGTGCTCCAATCGTTCACCAAGTCGTTGGCTAGTACCACGTCAATCCCAGCCACAGGGAGGGTATCGACTACTGCCAACGCACATGTGCCGCTGAAATAAGGCGAGTCGAGATGTACTGGCACTAAGGGGGCGATGTACTGCGTCCTTGGAAACCCAACCAGGACAACCTCTTGTCTCCCGTCCACTCTTACTCCCTCGGGTAACGAGCTCTTCACGATCAGGGACTGGGCTGCTCCACTATCTCTGAGCACTACAATTGATCTACCAGTATGATCACTCGTTACATACCCGGTTGAAGTGTGAGGGGCCAACAAACTTGGTCCTTCCTGCGTCGTCGTAGACTGGTTTCCTACTGGTGGTGTAACACAGCTCATCATCATCACCTCCCTACGTGCGCTGCCACCTCTTCTGCCTCGGCACCTAGCAGCTATATGCCCCTTCTGCCCACAAGTCCAGCACACCATGTTCCTCCTCGGACTACGGTGTTTCGGACTACTAGGACTTGTTCTTCGAGGGCTACTTGGGGGAGTCTTCTTAACACTTTGTGGGACGGGTCTTTCTTCTTCTTCGTCGTGAGGTCTGTCAAACCGGCGCTGGTAATGCCTTGGGACGTACTTAGCAGACGGCCTATGAGTCAGGATGTACTCTTCAGCCATGGTGGCTGCTGCACTCAAGGTCTCTACCTGCTGTTCCTCTAGGTACGTCTTCAGGTCTCCAGACAAACAATCCTTGAAGTCCTCGAGCAGAATCAGCTGTTCGAGGTCTTCCTTGGTCTCCACCTTCCGAGAGGCACACCATTCTTGAAAAAGTCGCTCCTTGATGGTGGCGAATTCGGTGAAAGTGTGCTCTGAGGTCTTCTTCAGGTTTCTGAACTTTTGCCTATATGCCTCAGGTACCAATTGGTACGCCATGAGCACCACTTTCTTCACCTTGTCGTAATCGCTGGAGTCGTCAAGGGATAACGTAGAGTAGGCGATTTGGGCCTTCCCAGTCAAGACTGACTGTATCATGATGGCCCAATTCTCCCTTGGCCACTCCAAAGAGGCAGCGACTTTCTCGAAGGCTGCAAAGAACTTCGAGACTTCCCTCTCATTGAATTTGGGGACCATTTTGATATTCCTTACCGGATCGAAACCGCTGGTGTCCGTTGTTAGCCTCCGACCACCGCCTAACCGTAATATTTCTAGTTCATGTTGTCTCTGTCTTTCTTTTTCTTCTCTCTCTCGCTGTTTCTCTTCTCTTTCTCGTTCTTCTCTTTCTCGTTTCTCTTCTCTTTCTCGTTCTTCTCTTTCTCGTTTCTCTTCTCTTTCTCGTTCTTCTCTTCTTTCTTCTCTTTCTCTCTCTTCTCTCTCTCGTTTCTCTTCTCTTTCTAATTCTAAACGCCTCATCGCCAATTCCTTTTCTTTTAAGTCTCGTTCCATCTCTAATTTCTTCCATTCTATTTCACGATTTATTTCTAGGGCACGCATCTTGACTGTTAGGAAGCTGATATTAAGCTCACCTGCATCACTGTCAACGTCACTGCCCTTATCTTCCTTTTCCGTGGAAGCTATTTCCTCACCTTCCCTTGTACTAGGAGTCTCGCCTTCCTGTTTCTCTTCTGCCTTCAGGTGCCGGTGAACCTTGGACAAGATCTCCACACGGGAATCACTGGCACGGATCTTTATCTCCAGGTAGGCGCTCACTAGTACAAGCTCTGGTTTGCTCAGATATTTTAATCTGGCAAGACAGTCCACTCTGTTCAGAAAAGCCTGAACATCGTCCAGATCATCGATGGTAGCTTTTTCTGCCATTGTCACAGATGGAATACTCCACTAGCACTTAACACACCGCTTACACGTTAGCACTTAACGCACCGAGCACTGTTCTACGTCAATATGGCACTTTATCGCACCAAACACTGCACTTGCCAATATTGCACGTAATTACTTCGGGCACCGCACTACCCAATATTGCACTGAGTCCAAGCGAACACTTCGCTCTACAATATTGCACTGAGTCCAAGCGAACACTTCGCTCTACAATATTACACTAAATCACTGAGCACCGCACTAGTCAATATTGCACTTAATCGCTTAATCACAGCGAGCACCGCACTGCACAATATCGCGCTTAGTCACTCTGAGCACCGCACAGGACGTATAACGTCGCAATCGTCACACAGGGGGAATTATATACAGGGATTACGCCACTTCACCACCCCTGTCAAACATACTTAACAAGGGGACGGATCCCGCTGGGGATGCCAATTATGTTACGGCCCTCTCGGGACGCAACGGGGTTCTCACTCTGATGTTGTTAGAGGAAGATATATATCCGACCCCAAGCCAGTAGAGGCTTTCAAGGGATGCGATCCGTGACGCAAGTAACTTAAAGGGAGTAGGGAAAGAAAGCTAAGAACTTAATATAATATAATGTTCACCTTCACCGTTTAAATATATAGAATAAAAGAGTACACAAGGGGGAGGGGTATTAACACTTTACAAGGGGATCGTGCACAATCTAGTCTTCTGCTGAAGACTCTTGATTAAGAAGCTAGGTGCTGAGTCCGCGGTGCTTTCTTCGTGTCCTCAAGACGTGTCCTCTGAGAACGCCGAGCCTACCCTGGCCACAGGTCAGCCACAACACAGGTCCACTGGGGGCACCGTCGTGGAGGCCGTCAACCACACGTCCAGCAGGTCTGCTGGCAGGTACTGAGCCACCAAGGCTGGTACGGCCACTCCACGAACGATAAAAGGGGTACGCCCTAGACAGGAGTCTCGTGTGATATCACCAATCACCCTCCTGTCCTCAATACCCCAGTGGATTATAGTCTCCAACCGTCGGTCCCGGGTAAATCCTTTCACTGCCACTCCACTGGCAGGCTTAACACACCACAGTGTTCTTCCGGGGGGACGACGTCACAACAGCTGCAGCAAACTTCACAGTATGGAGACTGGCTGCCTCGGGTAGACTCACTCCACCTTCAACACAGTGGTCCCAGGTCGGCTCTGTAAGCAGACACGTCATCAATAACAGGGACACTAAAACACCACACTTACAGCCTCAGACACAAACACCTGACGTATCCAGTCCATAGATGGCGCTGTCGTCGGAGCACCACCTCACCAGAGGTCAGGAGCGGCGGTGTTGAGCGCTGAACCAGACTGGAAACTGGTCCTCGAGGCCAGTACACGCTGTCCTCACTAGGTGTCGTCGTCCGTTTGGCGGGGGTTTCGGGAGCTGACCCACAGATGGCGTGGTTCTCACTGCTCCAGGCTCGGACGCTGGATCCGGGTTCGTAACAAATCCCAAACTCCCTGTCCCCTTGTCCATCTCTACCATTACCCCCTCCCTTGACCCCTCGTCCTCCCCACCATATCTCACCTCCGTCCCCTCGTCATCCCCACTATTCCACCACTCCCTCGACCGATGCCTTCCGAAATGGTCTGATGTTCTTATCATAAAATTGGAAACATCAAGTGATCTGATGTTTCCATCAGTGAAATATAAGAAAATCAGTTAAAAAATAAAATGAAAATGTGAACAAATTTAAAAATAAACTATACTGACAAAATGAATTGTATGGTAAACAACACAGGTCAACTCCAACGCAATTCACACAAAATAATTAAATAAAAATGAAATAAATCAACATCTTTAGAAAATTAAATTCATCAATGCAGTTAAAAACATTACAATGGAATTGCAACATATTTAGTATAACATGTGCGTTGCTCTTACATACAACAGATGGCGCTGTTTTTCAAGAAAAACATAGTTTTACCTGTCACAAATGTGGCATCTATACTTATACTTACGAAATGAACGGTATGGTAAACAACACAGCTCAATTCCAACACAATGTCACACAAAATAATTCAATAAAAAATTAATATCCTTCGAAATCTATGAAAATAAAATTTATCAATGCAATCGGAAACATTGAAATGGAATTCGTGACATTTTTAGTAGAGCGTGAATGTTGCTATTATGTGCAACAGATGGCACTGTTTTACAAACACGCATGTTTTTACCTGTCACAGGTGTGGCAACTATATAGTAGGTATAAAAAAAGACGCGCTTATTAGAATGAAACGTTGTTTCAAAATTTCAAAGCAATCGGTGAAGAACTTTCGGAGATTACAGCGTGTGTTGCTCTTACGTCCTCCAGATGCGCTGTTTTTCGAAAAAGCATTCTTTTTCCTCTTAAAGGTGAGGCACGTATATAGTAGATATACAAAAAGATGTGCCTATTCGAATGCAACGTTGTGTCAAAATTTCAAAGCAATCGGTAAAGAGGTTTCGAAGATTTTCCTCACATAGAAAACACACGCAAAAACACAGTTTTTCAGAAAAAAATATATTTTTTTCCGTCACAGACCTGACATCTATATAATATGTAAATAGAAACCTGCTCGGATGCGAGTGGGACGTTGGGTGAAAATTTCAAAACAATCGGTGAAGAGCTTACTGAGATTAGGGATTTTGAACAAACGAACATTTCCATTTTTATTTACATATAAAAAAATAGGCATATATAGGCATATATGCAACTGAAAGCTCACACCCCAGAAGTGACTCGAACCCATACTGCCAGGAGCACTCTGATCTGGCGTACAGGACACCTTAACCACTCAACCAACACGACCGGAAAAAAGAGGATGGTAGCCGAGGCTAATTCTCCATCACCCACCGGAACTCTGATGGTAATCTTGGGCATGGTTTTTTATTAAATCACCTCATTCTTTGGAGCACACGTGAGGAACACAAATGCGAACAAGCCTGAACGGTCTCCAGGCATATATGCAACTGAAAAATTACACCCCAGAAGTGACTCGAACCCATACTGCCAGGAGCACTCTCCATCTGGCGTACAGGACACCTTAACCACTCGACCAACACAACCGGACAAAAGAGGATGGTTGCCGAGGCTAATTCCCCATCCCCCCACCGGCACTCTGTTGGTAATCTTGGGCATGGTTTTTTTATCAAATCACCTCATTCTTTGGGGCACACGTGAGGAACACAAATGCAAACAAGCCTGAATGGTGTCCAGGCATATATGGAACTGAAAACTCACCCCCCAGAAGTGAATCGAACCCAAACTGCCAGGAGCACTCTGACTCTGGCGTACAGGACACCTTAACTACTCAACCAACACGACCAGACAAAAGAGTATGGTAGCCGAGGCTAATTCCCCATCCCCCTGCCGGCACTCTGATGGTAATCTTGGGCATGTTTTTTTATCAAATCACCTTATTCTTTGGGGCACATGTGAGGAACACAAATGCAAACAAAAAAGATGATAGCCGAGGCTAATTCCCCATCCCCCCACAAGCACTCTGATGGTAATCTTGGGCATGGTTTTTTATCAAATCACCTCATTCTTTGGGGCACATGTGAGGAACACAAATGCAAACAAAAAAGATGATAGCCGAGGCTAATTCCCCATCCCCCCGCAGGCACTCTGATGGTAATCTTGGCCATGTTTTTTACCAAATCACCTCATTCTTTGGGGCACATGTGAGGAACACAAATGCGAACAAAAAAGGGTGATAGCCAAGGCTAATTCCCTATCCCCCCGCAGGCACTCTGATCTGCACTCATCTTGGGCATGGATTTTTATTAAATCACCTCATTCTTTGGGGTACACGTGAGGAACACAAATGCGAACAAGCCTGAACGGTCTCCAAGCATATATGCAACTGAAAACTCACACCTTAGAGTGAGTTTTCAGTTGCATATAGTCCTGGGGACAATTCAGGCTTGTTCGCATTTGTGTTCCTCAGGTGTGCCCCAAAGAATGAGGTGACTTGATAAAATAGCATGCCCAAGATTACCAACTGAGTGCCGGCGGGGGGATGGAAATAGCCTCGGCTACCATCCTCTAATGTCCGGTCGTGTTGGTCGAGCGGTTATGGGTTCATGTACGCCAGCAGAGTGCTCCTGGAGTATGGGTTCGAGTCACTTATGGGGTGTGAGTTTTCAGTTGCATATAGTCCTGGGTACCATTTGGGCTTGTTTATATATATATATATATATATATATATATATATATATATATATATATATATATATATATATATATATATGTATATATATATATATATATATATATATATATATATATATATATATATATATATATATATATATATATATATATAGAGAAGGGAGTACCACCTCTAGCTGGAAGAAGGGGGACCCATATATATATATATATATATATATATATATATATATATATATATATATATATATATATATATATATATATATATATATATATATATATATAAGAGCTCTTCTTAAACAATCGTCACCAAGCTCTAACAAATAATAAATTTGTTAACCTGTCAGTTCCCCAGATCTCTAACACTCTCGAGACAACTTCGAGAGTGTACGAAAGCTCTGGTTACCAAACTATTTACGCCATTTATTGTCTAGTACCTTCTATTTTAACACTGTCTGTAAAACAATAAAATTGTAAACATTTTGCTTCATTTAGTTCGGTTGCTAATAGACAGATTTCCTTACATTTAAAAAGTGTTGGAAAAAGAAGCACCACACATTGGATTGCTTCCTAGAGGCAATGCACCTTTTTGTGCACCTCAAAAATGCACCTTTTGTTTTCAAAATGCAGCACGCAAAACATTTTTTCAGATCACCAGACGCTTCTTTTCGATAAAATTAATAATATTACCTGTTAAATGTAATTAAGTTTTAAATTATATTTAATAATATCAAAAAAACTATTTATAGTTTTTGTTACATAGTTATTTTGTTACAACATATATTTTAAAAATTTTAAAACAAATTAATTAGAGATGTTCATAAAACTATTTTGCAAGACAGGTTATATTAAAAATATATATTTTTAACTGCACCATCCACTAAGTTTATGAAATATACATGTGTAAAAAATATAAAAATAATATAATAATATTGAATGCAATGTTTCTAGGCATCACTTCACATCTTCGAAAGTGGTAAAAATATTTATTCTATCAAATATCACATATTTGATACAAGGTGATTGTAGTGAGTGATTTAATTTGCAGTGTTTGATATGGAAGAATATGATTTTAAACTTTTAAATTATTCATGAAAGTATTAGAATAATTTTAATCTGTTAAAAGTACTGCTAGCTTAATTTGGACGTGAATGCTGCAGAAAGTGTCACGTCAATTAAATTTTATGTGTTTGTATGAGAAAGTTTGCTGTCAACTAAATTTATTCTTCAATACTTTGAAACTTTACTTTCATCTAGGTGGGTTATCTACTATGGTTAAAAACAACACTACATTTACTTTGAATCGAAAAAAAACATCCATTTAATATAAAAAATTGGAAATGAGACCAGTCCTTATGATCACTGTCAAACAATTTTTAATACTTTGTTATTATATGAGGTATATTGCCTCATTTATGTACTTCATCTAAAGGTAATAAATGCATTAGATCTTACAAAATGGTTATCATTGTTCCATATGATATTTTAATGATCTCCAAAATATGATATGTAAGTAAAATTTTCAATTTTTTTCTGATCTTTCACAACACGGTTTACATGCATTTATTTACATGCATGCACATGTCTACATGCGTTTATTTACCCTAACTGTTTAATTAATAAAAATAAATTTTATTATGATTTATTAAACAACTTATTATTATTATTATTATTATTGTTATTATTATTATAAAAAATAATAAAAAATTACAATATTTATTATTGATATTATTATATTTATTGCTGTTTTATTATATTTATTATTGTTATTATTATATTTATTATTGTTATTATTATATTCATTATTGTTATTATTATACTAGCAGTACCCAGCCATGCGTTGCTGTGGCTCAGCAAGGCATGTGCGTTGCTGAGATATAGCAACCTTCCCTGTCCCCCCAGTCCTTCCTACCATTCCCCCCTCACCCATCTCCACTGCCTCCCAACCATTCCCCACTCCAATGTTCCCCTCGTCCTCCCCAACATTCCTCACTCCACAATCCCCTCTTCCTTCCCACCATGCCCCTCTTCCCTGTCCCTTTGTCCTCCCCACCATTCTCCATTCCCCTCGTCCCCACCATCCCAAACTCCCCCTGATGGTGGGGAGGAAGATGGGACAAGGGAGGGGGTAATGGTGGGGAAGACCGAGGAGACGGGTGAGGGGGGAATGGCGGGGAGGACTGGGGGACAGGGAAGATTTCTGTGGCTCAGCAACCCACATGCGTTGCTGAGCCACAGCAACGCATGGCCGGGTAGTGCTAGTCTATATAAAAAAATGAAATGTTCGTTTGTGCATAATCGCAAATCTCCGAAAGTTCTTCACCGATTGCTTTGAAATTTTCACACAACGTTCCTTTCACGTTCGGCCAGGTTTTTATATACATACTATATAGATCTGATGTTCCCATCACTGAAATATAAGAAAAACAGTTAAAAAATTAAATGAAAATATGAAAAATAAAAAAAATTAACTATACTCACGAAATGAACGGTATGGTAAACAACACAGCTCAATTCCAACGCAATTCACCCAAAATAATATAATCAAAATGAAAATAAATCAAAATCTACGAAAATTCAATTTATCATTGCAATCAGAAACATTGAAATGGAATTGCAACATATTTAGTATAGCATTTGTGTTGCTCCTACATGCAACAGATGGCGCTGTTTCTCAAGAAAGGCATAGTTTTACCTGTCACAGGTGTGGCATCTATACTTATACATACGAAATGAACGGTATGGTAAACAACACAGCTCAATTCCATCACAGTCACACAAAATAATTCAATAAAACATAAAATAAATCGAAATCTATGAAAAAAAATTATCAATGCAATCGAAATCATTGAAATGGAATTCGTGACATATTTAGTATAGAGGGCATGTTGCTAGTATGTGCAACAGATGTTGCTGTTTTTCAAAAACGCATGTTTTTACCCTGTCACGGGGGTGGCATCTACATAGTAGTTATATAAATACACGCGCCTATTCGAATGCAACGTTATGTCAAAATTTCAAAGCAATCGGTAAACAGGTTTCGAATATTGCCTTCACATGAAATACATAAAAAAAAACAGTTTTTTCAGTAAAAGCATGTTTTTATTTACCTTCACAGATATGACATCTATATAGTAATTATATAAAAACCTGGCCGAATGCGAATGGAATGCTGTGTGAAAATTTCAAAGCAATCGGTAAAGAACTTTCGGAGATAAGCGATTATACCCAAACGAACATTTCTATAAAGGCTACTACATACTTTAAACATGCTTCACCTGTGACAGGATAAAATATGCTTTTCTTTAAAAAAAAAAAAAAAAGCGCCATCACTTGGACGTAAGAGCAACACTTGCTGTAATCTCCGAAAGTTCTGCACCGATTGCTTTGAAATTTTGACACAACGTTTCATTCGAATTGGCGCGTCTATTTATATAACGATTTAACGATTCATTTAACGATTCTTCGCGGCAGAGGATCGTATTCCAGGGACCTGCCCGAAACGCTACGCGTACTAGTGGCTGTACAAGAATGTAACAACTCTTGTATATATCTGAAAAAAAAAATATATACCTACTATAAAATTGCCATCCCCGTGACAAGCAAACACATGCGTTTTTTAAAAACTGTGCAATCTGTTGCCCATAATAGCAATATGCTCGCAGTCTATATAAATAAAAATGTAAATGTTCGTTTGTTCAAAATCGTTAATCACCGAAAGTTCTTCACCGATTGCTTTGAAATTTTCACACAATGTTCCATTCGCTTTCGAGCGGATATATATACATATTATATAGATGTCATGTCTGTGTTCTTTCATTATGTTTTGTACTAAAAATCAACAAAATTAGCAATATTTTGACGTCTTTCATCGTTATTTCGTTTGCGTGATTTGAACTAAATATGTCCGATTTTGTTCAATATTTTGCAGTTTTTCCACGTTTTTAAGGATTTTCAGTTTATTGTTATTAATTCATTACATATACGACAAATATGATGTATACACGTAATTAAATTCAAATTCAAATTAAATTCATTATTTTCTATCAACCATTCGTACCTCATTAAAATAGCGACTAAGATATTGATTAGAAAAGAAACCCTGTTTTTATTGCATATTTCGACGTTTCAGCCGGATTGGGGCGGTTTTACGTGTACTTCTTCGTTTGGTAATATAAATGAAAAATCAAGAATATTTTAGCTAATTCTAATGAAAACACATTTAATTTTATCGTTTATATCGGAAAAAAAAATTCATATGCGTTATTAATAATCTAAATAACACGAGACCTATCTTTATGATTTGAAGTAAAAATCCTCGAACTTGGTTATGAAGTCACTTATTATAAATTTTTAATGTTGTGTGATTTAGGTAAAAATATTCCAATATACTAATATTTCGATACTACTTCAGGTTTTCTCACGATATATGATTTGGCCTACAAATCTTAGAATTCCGCATAATATTGCGTTTTAGTAAGTTTTCTTGCATTATGTTTTGAACTAAAAATCAACAAAATTAGCAATATTTTGACGTCTTTCATCGTTATTTCGTTTGGGTGATTTGAACTAAATATGTCAGACTTGTTCAATATTTTGCAGTTTTCAACGTTTTTAAGGATTTCAGTTTATTGTTATTAATTCATTACATATACGACAAATATGATGTATACACGTAATTAAATTCAGATTAAATTCATTATTTTCTATCAACCATTCGTACCTCATTAAAATAGCGACTAAGATATTGATTAGAAAAAAACCCTGTTTTTATTGCATATTTCGACGTTTCAGCCGGATTGGAGCGGCTTTACGTGTACGTCTTCTTTCGGTAATATCAACTAAAAATCAAGAATATTTTAGTTAATTTTAATGAAAACGCATTGATTTTTATTTTTTGTATATGAAACACCATTTTCATATACCTTATTAATAATCAAAATAACACGAGACCTATCTATATGATTTGAAGTAAAAATCCTCGAATTTGGTTAATTAGTCACTTTTTATAAATTATTAATGTTTTCTGATTTAGGTAAAAATATTCGAATTTACTAATATTTCGATACTAATTCAGGTTTTCTCACGATATGTGATTTGGCCTACAAATCTTAGAATTCCGCATAATATTACGTCTATGTAAGTTTTCCTGCATGTTGTTTTTACTGAAAATTAACGAATTTAGCAATATTCTGACGTCTTTCATCGTTATTTCGTTTGAGTGATTTGAACCACATATGTCCGATTTATGCAATATTTTGCAGTTTTTCCCCGTTTTTAAGGATTTTCAGTTTATTGTTATTAATTCATTACATATACGACATATATGATGTATACACGTAATTAATTGCAAATTAAAATAAATTCATTATTTTCAATCAATCATTCGTACCTCGTTAAAATAGCGAGTAAGATATTGATTAGGAGAGAAACCCTGTTATTATTGCATATTTCGCCGTTTCAGCAGGAATAGAGCGGTTTGACGTGTACATCTTCTTTCGGTAATAAAAATTTAAAATCAAGAATATTTTAGATAAATGAAAACACATTAGTTTTTGTCGTTTGTATTGGAAACAACATTTTCATATGCCTAGTTAATATTCTAAATAACACGATACCTATCTATATGATTTGAAGTTTATTCTAGCTTCTTTCTCGCTTCTTTCACTAGTTAGCTTCTTTCGGTAATATAAACATAAAATCAAGAACATTTCAGTTAATTCTAATAAAAAGACATTGATTTGTATCATTTGTATTGGAAACAACATTTTGATATGCCTTAATAATGATCTAAATAACACGAAACCTAGCTCTATGATTTGAAGTAAAAATCCACGAATTTAGTTATATAGTCATTTTTTTTTATTTTTAATGTTGTGTGATTTAGGTAAAAATATTCGAATTTACTAATATATCGATACTACTTCAGGTTTTCTCATGATATATGATTTGGCCTATAAATCTTAGGATTCCTCATAACATTGCGTTTAATAAGTTTTCTTCCATCATGTTTTGTACTAAAAATCATCGAATGTAGAAATATTTTGACGTCTTTCATCGTTTTTTCCTTTGGAGTGATTTGAACCAAATTTATGCAATATTTTGCAGTTTTCCACGTTTTTAAGGATTTTCAGTTTATTGTTATTAATTCATTACATATACGACAAATATGATGTATACACGTAATTAATTTCAAATTCAAATTAAATTCATTATTTTCAATCAACCATTCGTACCTCATTAAAATAGCGAGTAAGATATTGATTAGGAGTGAAACCCTGTTTTTATTGCGTAATTCGACGTTTCAGCAGGATTGGAGCGGTTTTACGTGTACGTCTTCTTTCGGTAATATAAACGGAAAATCAAGAACATTTTAGTTAATTTTAATGAAAACACATTGATTTTTATTGTTTGTATTGGAAACAACATTTTCATATACCTTATTAATAATCTAAATAACACGAGACCTATCTATATGATTTGAAGTAAAAATCCTCGAATTTGGTTAATTAGTCACTTTTTATAAATTATTAATGTTTTCTGATTTAGGTAAAAATATTCGAATTTACTAATATTTCGATACTAATTCAGGTTTTCTCACGATATGTGATTTGGCCTACAAATCTTAGAATTCCGCATAATATTACGTCTATGTAAGTTTTCCTGCATGTTGTTTTTACTGAAAATTAACGAATTTAGCAATATTCTGACGTCTTTCATCGTTATTTCGTTTGAGTGATTTGAACCACATATGTCCGATTTATGCAATATTTTGCAGTTTTTCCATGTTTTTAAGGATTTTCAGTTTATTGTTATTAATTTATTACATATACGACAAATATGATGTATACACGTAATTAATTGCAAATTAAAATAAATTCAATATTTTCAATCAATCATTCGTACCTCGTTAAAATATCGAGTAAGATATTGATTAGGAGAGAAACCCTGTTTTTATTGCATATATCGACGTTTCAGCTGGAATAGAGCGGTTTTACGTGTTCATCTTCTTTCGGTAATAAAAATTGAAAATCAAGAACATTTTAGGTAATTCTAATGAAAACACATTGCTTTTTATCGTTTGTATTGGAAACAACATTTTCATATGCCTAGTTAATATTCTAAATAACACGATACCTATCTATATGATTTGAAGTTTATTCTAGCTTCTTTCACTCTTCTTTTATTAGTTAGCTTCTTTCGGTAATATAAACATAAAAACAAGAACATTTCAGTTAATTCTAATGAAAAGACATTGATTTTTATCGTTTGTATTGGAAACAACACTTTCATATGCCTTATTAATAATCTATATAATATGAGACCTATGTATATGATTTGAAGTAAAAATCCTCGAATTTGGTTAATTAGTCACTTTTCTTAAATTATTAATGTTTTCTGATTTAGGTAAAAATATTCGAATTTACTAATATTTCGATGCTAATTCAGGTTTTCTCACAATATATGATTTCGCCTTCAAATCTTAGAATTCCGCATAATATTTGTTTTAGTAAGTGTTCTTTCATTACGTTTTGTACTAAAAATCAACAAAATTAGCAATATTTTGACGTCTTTCATCGTTATTTCGTTTGCTTGATTTGAACTAAATATGTCAGATTTTTTCAATATTTTGCAGTTTTCCACGTTTTTAAGGATTTTCTGTTTATTTTGTATTAATTCATTACATATACGACAAATATGATGTATACACGTAATTAAATTCAAATTAAATTTATTATTTTCAATCAACCATTCGTACCTCATTAAAATAGCAAGTAGGATATTGATTAGGAAAGAAACCCTGTTTTTATTGCATATTTCGACGTTTCAGCCGGATTGGAGCGGTTTTACGTGTACGCCTTCTTTCGGTAATATAAACGAAAAATCAAGAACATTTTAGTTAATTTTAAGCCTGCAATCGACGCTTGGCGTCATGATGGGTGGGAATTTTCTTGCTAAATTATGCCTTACTATAGAAACGCTAACGCTGTTAATTCTACGTGTTAGTGTTATTAGTAAATATTAATATTAGGAGTTAAGGGAGAATAATGTGTTGGTTATTTGCAACATAACTCGTGGGGGGGGGGGAATTCTTGGGTCTATGAGCTAATTAAAATCCAGCTCATTATCTTGTCACTGAAAACTCATCAATACATCCTTTACTTAAAATGAGAAATTTATTTTACTAAATCAGTCTCTATGAGTAGTCAACTGTATTCAATTGTGAGTACAGACTAGGCTGGTAGTCAGTTGACACTAACTGAAGTCCCTAATACCGACCTAAATAGATGGTTTAAATTTCCTAACCTACCTAAGTAGAGGACTAAGCTAATTGTGATACTAACTAATTCTTAGTGGAGTTACTAGCTAAATATTGAGCAATAATTATTGCAAGGTTATTATGGTGAGCAGTAATGTACTCGAATTAACATTGTGAGCTGTAATGAGCTCGAATTAACATTGTGAGCCGCATTGAGCTCGGATTAACATGGTGAGCTGTACTGAGCTCGAATTAACATAGTGAACTGTATTGAGCTCAGATTAACGAGGTGAAACAACATAGCGCTCGATTACCATGACGATCAGTATTGAGCTTGAATTCGCATGGTGAACAATAAAACGCTCAATTATTACGTTAATCTACAGGTGAGCTGTTGGGTCAGCTCGAGTTATTAGTGCAAGATCCTTCATGAAGGATAGCTAAGCACGGAATCTATGCAGATTCTCTGGAGAGCAGTGCTCGAATTAGCGAGGTGGAGCATTATAGCGTTCAAACATTATTATGAACAATAGGGCGTTCATTTGTTACGCTAACTCAGGGGGAGAAGCTATATTGAGTTCATTAAGCATGTTAGGTAACAATGCTTATGGTTTATTGGTAATGTATTAAACGATGGGAAACCTAAGGTTGCTGGAAATTTAATTATTGCTCCGATTAATCCTATTTGAAGATAATTTGTAACACTTTCCCAACCTAAACGTTTCACGGTTTATTAGTTCTCTGTAGAGTCACTTACGTATTGGTAAGTTTGCAATTTTGCTCAGGCTTCGCTCCTACAGTAATAAGCAGAAACGAAAGAAAAACAGCTCAAACAAATTAAATGCAAATATTTTCACTAACTCTTAGTGCAGAAAACGTGGAATTAATAAGGTTTTCTTGGCAAACCTTAAGTGCAGTTATAATGGACCTTGGTCCTAGTGAATTTACAAGTTTAGAAGCTGCTTGATGACTTCGTGGTATTGATAAATTCAGGAATGCTGGATGCATTGGGTGCTAGATTCTCTAGCCTAATATTATTGATTACCTAGGGAGGTGCTAGATTCTCTAGCCTAATATTATTGATTACCTTGGGAGACTGAGTGTGGTCAATTATTACTTGTCGAGAATAATCCTAGGTCTGCAGTGGATTCAATGGCTTGGTCGCTGTGACATGTACCTGTTTAGGTACGGACCACTTATTTTCCACTGAGATCTATGAAACATCTCGGCGAATATTAATTGTACTACATTCAATTTGGGTTTATTACTCAGCTGGGTTTCTCATTCAGCTTGTTGCTGGAGAATTTATTTACTGCTGACTAATTTATTATTGTTGACAGACATAGGCTTTTTCAGGTTTAAAAGTTTACCAGTCAGTAAGTAGCCACCTGCAGATTGGAGTATATTCATGCCCAATCGTTTAACATGTCCAGTTATAAACTGGTAATAGTAGTTTGCTCCAACTAGACAAATGGTATTTGATCTACAACAATGGCTTGGATGGCCTTGACATGACTACCTAGATGTACAAGCGGTTGAACTACTGAGTATTCTTGGGGTCTTCGATTTATCATAAACCCTGACAGGTTTAATTTTACCTGTCTGATTGGTTGTAAATTGAGTGCTTCTGCCGCTTTCTGAGTAATGAATGTTGACTCCTTTAATCTTTACTTGAAGTTGGGCAGTGGGCAAGGTTGCATCCATAGTTAGACACTGGTGAAATTACGCTGTAAACATCTTGCACCTTGCAGCACTGTACTGGTGTAGATTCTCTACCTCCAATTCCAGGATTAATATAATTTGTTTTGACAAATTTGCACAGTGCAGCATGATGCTTGCCCTTGTACACCTAATGCAGGTGTTCAGTGTGGTGACACAGCTGTTAACATTATGTGATTTGAGACACCTAGTACATTTGTGTAACTGTTTGTGTCGTCTGACTCGTGTATCTCTAATAAGATAATTAGTACATTTGTACAGAGAATGTTTTTGATTGCAAAACAAACATAATCCCCATCCTACAGTTCGTTTAGGGAACACCGGTTTAGGTGAAACTGCAACTACAGGTTGTGAAACTTTTGCTGCTTGCATTTGCTTGTTATTTATTCTCTTGTGATTACTTGGTGTACTCTGGGGAGCAATTATTGAGCTCTTGGGAGTACTTATTGGACTCTTAGATCTCTTAGGAGCACTTGTGGGGCTCTAAAGTCCCTTAAGAGCACTTATGGGGCACTTAAGTCTTACTGATGAATCAGTGTTTGACCTGTTGTTGGATATTTCCAACACCGAATACAACACTGTTGTATTCTCATTACTTATTACTAACTCTACTAATTATTGTAGTAAGTAAAATTAACAACACGTAGAATTCTCATGTACTAATAATTTCATCTGTGCAGTAGGCTAGAATTCTCACGTCACCCGACGCCAGTATTGCGTCAGATTTCATTACAATAAACACATTATATCCAATGTATCTGAGAATTAAATTCGATTCTCTATAACTAAGGCATTCTGTATGATAATTAATTACTGATGAATTGACCTCCAACTAAAAGCCGAATAGAGCGTTGGAGTCATAGCGATTATCTAGTAATAAAAGTTAACGTCAAGAGTGAATGCCATGGGGAGACATTAATTCCTCTCCCTTATATATTTACTATCCCTAAATTGGCAAATAATAATATTTCCCTCTTCTAAATAATAAACCCGTCCAGTCTTCAACATTTCAAGCGTAAATGCGAGAAATATTAATGTTCGTGACAATAATTTGTTTAATGAACGCGGGACGCAGCGTGGGGTAGAGGAGGCTTGCTAGTACACGTGCAGAGAAGCTCTGAGGCAGACCTACTCGTACCGTACTCACGAGGAGACGCCATTGCCCAGCCATCAGGGTAGAAGTTATCCATCCTCAGATGAAAGTCGCCACTGTGAGGCGTGAATAACCTTGCAGATAATATCTTCAACTGATGCTGTTGTCATATAAGGAACCTTATTAACCTGGTTCTTGACTACACGTGACCGGCCAGTGAAGCGCGCCATTATCCAGGATAGGCTAAGCCAGAGCCTGGGGACGCGAATTTCGGCAATTTTAAAACTTATACTGTGCCCTTATTAGCTAAGTATATTCTCTTTATTTGATGCATCTTGTAAAGTGTTTTGTAGTAGCGGGGTGATTGACCGTTACGACGCATGATAACATCAAACAACAGGTTATTAAATTTTATCACCTGTAACTCTTAATTTCTTGAATATAGAGATTCAGTAGTTTAATTAGTTGCTACTGTAAATATTTGTCTTGCAGCACGTGAGAAGAATTCTCCCTGCCGCCTTCTCCCATGTTAATCCATCCCATTCGTCAGCCAGCCGAGTCCAGGGAATTGGAGGAATCGTCGTGGCTTACATAAAGGAATCGTCTTTAAGCTAAGATTCTTTGTATTCATTCATGAACTTTTTGAAATTACTTACATGCAGAATTTCTTAGGATTAACATGTGTTTATTGTGACTATCATTACTATACTCATAATCTATGTTCCCATTCATGGTAATGACATTAGTTTCACTGTAATTCATAGGATTAGATTATTATTATTTGGATTAGTGAATGAACCACACTAGTTCCTGGACGTACTTACTTCCAGTAATATCCCCCCAATGTAGGTGTTTGAGGGTTTGATTCATTTAATTATACAGCCCATTAATTATTTCTATGATCATATTCTCTAGTATTTTATCCATAGTTACTGGTTCATCTAGGAATTATCTAATGATCAGAAATTCTCAGTTTCCCTCTTTACTATAAAAGCGGGTGGTCCTTCGTAATTTAATTTACTACATTAATATTTAAATAATCAGATTCAAGCCCCAAATGTCCCACATTATGGTCCTTCGAACCGGATAGGCATTAAATTTACAATTAAAATATTAATCATTAATAACTAATCCTTGTGTGATAGAAGCTAGACTAACTATTTAGTTAATTGTGTCAACTAACAGTGTAACACATCAGTTAGTCTAGATCACACTAACATATTGCTACTTTCACCTCATGTATAAGGTAGCTTTAGTGGGTCATAGCCAATTACCCACAACATTTAGACCTACACTTCATACTGAAGTAGAATCTTTAGGTCACCAAGAGCAACAGCTCATAACCTTATATTAATCACTAACACCAATTAAGTGTTAACCATTTAGGCTATACCAATGTTTCAATGTATGGCTGTCAGCAGACTGTCCATTATAGCCTGAATCCATGTTATAATTACTGATTCACTCAAGTCAGTGGATCATTAACATTTAGGGATCCAGTATACTAATATAAATTACTGATCTCATACTAGTTAATCATTACTAACCCTGATAACATTTTATTCCACAATTAGGAGTACATTCAGGAGTTAGATAATATTTACGGCAGTAGAATACTTGCCAAACACAATTAATTCTCTTGTGTTCATTTAATTTCTTATACACATAATTACAAAAGTGTATATTATATAAGATACAAAAACCCAAAAATACAGCACAATTATTTGCACATTACTGCACCATAATATAATCTTTGCCAACCTTCATTAGGTAGCAATTTAGGCTGTGATTGTGTTGAATTTGGCACAAGCACAGATTAAATATAGTTGTAGTTTCTCAAGTAGAAATTCTCACGACTAGGCTTGAGCTAGTTAGTGACACATATATTATTCCTTTGTGCTGACCCTATCAAGGGTGGGATTAACCATTTATTGTGTAATTATTTTATTGCATATTTCTATGTATGTCTTTGAGTGTTACTGTAAGTCTGCTACCCATCCGAGGCTGATTTAGATGAGCTAAGCTGAGGAACACCTGTAGTGAGACCAAGGTACCACTCAAATCTTAGTTGCTTATTATTAGGTAGGTAGCTAACCTCTAAATGAGGTAACTTACAACCAGCCTCAAGAAATATCAGGCTGTCAATAATTATACCTGCTCTACATCAAGGAGCAGACACCATAGCTATACAAGTAGCTATATAAGCCTTATAAGGCTCAAATTTACATCCAGAATGGACACTTCTGAAATATTAAAGAGAATCAGTATTATCCTGAGAGGTCTCCAAAAGTACCTATCAAGACGACTTAACGACAGCGACAACTGTTTAGAAAACAATCCAATTGACTTCTTTGAGTTCAACCTCTACACAGAGGCAGCTAACGAAAAATATGTCCAGGTGAAGGAGACCATCGAGGCTTATAAAGACAAACTCTTTAGCAGTAATACTGACCCAGACGAATTAAGTCAGATAGAATATGATCTTGATGAATATGAAGATACCATTCAAGACAAGTTAGATCACTATAAAAGAGTGCTTGCGAAACAAAATGATCCTGATTGGATAGAACGTTTTTTTAGAAAAAACTACAACCGAGCAAGCACCCAGCTCAGATGAAATACATGAGCTACCTCAAGACGAGGAGAATCCTCTAATCAATACTGATCACTACACAGGATCCACAACTGAATTTCAACCTTCATTTTCTAACCTCTCATCTAATACAGCTTCATGTGATGATTTGTTTACAGACCCTGACCAATTTTCAGACCACTCTTCTCCATGTTCCCTGGATTCTATAAGTTCAATACATAAAGCTACTGAATTAACTAGCTTATCACCAGAACCCAGAGAAACAAGTGAAGTTGCAGATGAAACAAGTGAAGCTGCAATAATCAGTGAATCTGAACCAGAAAATGATAAAGCTAATGCTGCAGCAGCAGTCGAAGCTGTAATCAAAGCTGAGGCTAAGCAAGAAGCCTTAAGCAACACAAGTAATGGTCACAATTGCTCACAACAGCCTTCTAAAGTAAGTGCTAACAATGAGAAGACTATTATAAACCTTGTGCACCAATTATTAAATTTATCTTCACCAGATCAATCAGTTGACTCTTTACAAGCCTTTAGTTTTCAGCTTGAGTCACTGATAAATTCTTTCAGTAAAGAGGTGGATCACCCAACTACTGAGTGGATGACTAAAATTATCATCCAGAGAAAATTGTCTGGTGACACACTTAATAAATTATATGTATGCCAGAACGGTAATACCCTGTCAATGCAGGATATATTTACAGGTTTGCGCAATATGAGCAATCATACAGCAGACCAAGCAATTAATGCTAAATCTGAATGCACCAAAACTGTACCTACATCAGTTTCCTTGCCTGAAACTCCTAAAGTGACACTGTCACTAGGTAACAAAGGTGCTAATAATCAATGTAACAACAATCAGTCAAATACTGATTCATCAGTGAGGCCTAAGAGCCCCACAGGTGCTCCTAAGAGACCTAATCGTCCAAAGAGCACCCCCAATAACTCCACAGGTGCTCCTAAGAGACCTAATAGTCCAAAGAGCACTCCCAAGAGCCTATTAATGGTTCCCCAGAGTACACCAAGTACTCCCAAGAGAATAAATAACAAGCAAATGCAAACAGCAAAACCATCACAACCTGCAAATACTGTTTTACCTAAACCGGTAACCTCTAAACGATCTGTAGGATGGGGAATGTGCTTGTTTTGCAATCAAAAACATTCTCTGTACAAATGTACTAATTATCCTAATAGAGACACAAGAGTCAGACGACTCAAGCAGTTACACAAATGTACTAGGTGTCTCAAACCACATAATGTTAACAGCTGTGACACCCCACTGAACACCTGCAATAGGTGTAGAAGGGGCAAACATCATGCTGCACTGTGCAAATTAGTTAGGACTAATTATGTCAATCCTAGAATAGGACGTAGAGAATCTACACCAGTACAGTGCTGCAAGGTGCGAGATGTGTACAGCGTAACTTCACAAGCATCTCAAGTGGATGCTGCTTTGCCTACTGCCCAACTTCAAGTGAAGAACAGAGGAGCCAAGATCACCATACGTGGACTATTTGATCAAGGTTCTCAGAGAACTTTCATTACTCAACGGGCAGCAGAGGCACTTAATTTACAACCAATAGGACAGGTAAAATTAAACTTGTCAGGGTCCATGATAAATCGAGGAACCCATGAATACTCAGTAGTTCAACCGCTTGTACGACTAGGTAGTCAAGCCAAGGCTGTCCAAGCCATTGTTGTAAATCAAATACCTTTAGACTTAAACATTAAGGGTCTGGGGTACACAGCCCACTTCCTGCAGGAACGTGAAATTAATTTGGCTGACAACAAGTTAACGTCTGACCGCCTTAACAATGTAGATGTACTAGTAGGAGCCGACTACTATTACCAGTTCATAACTGGACATGTTAAACGATTGGGAATGAATATGCTGCAATCTGCAGGTGGCTACTTACTTACTGGTAAAGTTCTGAATGTGAACAAGCCTAAACCTGCCAACAATAATAAATTAGTCAGCAGCAAATCAATTCTCCAGCAACAAGCTAAAAGGAGAAACACAGCTGAGTAATAAACTCAGATTGAATGTAGTGCAATTGATACTCGCCGAGATGTTTCATAGCTCTCAGTGAAAACCAATGGTCCGTACTCAAACAAGTACAAGTCACAGCGACCAAACTATTGAATTCACTGCAGACCTAGAATTATTCTCGACAAGTTTTTTTTTTTTTTTTTTTTTATTTTTACATGCAGAGCATGCAAATTAAATACAATAAAAATACAGAATACATAAAGGAAAACAATAGACCACCGGCCAGAAGGGCCGACAGCATAGCACAACAAAACACATACACAAGAAAAACATGAAAAATACAGCATACATCAAAGCACAAAACAGAATACAATGGCAATCCAGCAATCACAGTACAAAACAACACCTCCAGAAAAACAAAACATACAACAGGTAAAGCAACAGAAAATCAATACATTAACGCCCCGTAACAAAAGGCGAGGCCAATTACAATAAAAAATCAGGCAGAAACACAAGTCACTAAACACCGGCCTGAAGGGCCAACATCAAAAACACAAGAAAACAAAAGAAAAATAAAACACACAGCAAGCACACAGACTACGAAAAGATCTCATACTTGTCCGGCCACTCCTCCGCCGGGAAGCGAATACAGTACGCTTCCCAAAGTAACATAATGTCCTCCGAAACATGGTCACTATTGAGCGTACGAGGATCGGGCATTAACTCTGGCACACCCACAATAAAACACTTAGCCCGACGAATCCAGATGGTAGAAGGGCACCACGGAGCAGGACGCACACGATCAACAATTTCAAAATTCAACGGATGGTCAGCATCCATCGCCACTCCGGAGGCCAAGATGAGAGGGAGAGGCTCCTTCCCAAGAGGCCGGGCAATGGGCAGCACACTGGGAGCCTCCGCAGCTGCCTCACAGGGCCCCTCGGCAACCACTGAACGTTGCACCTGCTGGGACCCCCACGCTTGGCATCCTTTTTCAGCACCAGCTTGATGCCTCGGCTCGCACCAGGATCCACACCATCCACGCCTGTAGGAGCAACCACCTCCCACTGCGGAGAAACTTCTGCAGGAGAAAGAACAGGAGGTAAATTAGATGCACAATCATCGTCAACAGCCGACACATGGACATCAGCCACCACCAGCGTCGTAGAGCACGAGGCACCCGGAATCGCCACACCATCTCCCGAGGCTCCACCCGCGTCGTAGTCCTCCATATCAGCCCAAGCAGTAGAAGAGCGCCTAGAACGCTTGGGCACTGGCCGCACATCCTCACAGCGGCCCTCACGAACCGGGCGAACCAACGCCCGTCGCAGTACTTCAGCAGCCTCAACCACATGGGGAACCGGGCCGCACACAACAGGATGCTCCGCAGCCCCCCCAACACCCAACACAGCCGGAACACCTGGCGAGGGCGCAGGACCAGGCACAGCAGCAGGAGTCGAGGAAGATGCAGACGCACTCGGCTGAGGGGCAACAAGCACCGGGGGCACGTCGGTTGATGCAGGAGGGGCCGCATCAGCAGCGACTGGGACCTGCTCCACTTCATCTCCGGAATCCACGCCCTGAGGGAGCGGCGGGAAATCCTCCTCCCGGAATAAGTTAACGGGTGCAGCAGGTGTCTCAGAGCACCCGGCAGCCTGATGCCCCAACTGGCCACACCGGAAACAAGTACGGGGCTGCCGGGCATAGTACACCCGAACGTAGTAGCCCAGCAGCCGGACAGAAGATGGGATATCCGACCGCAGGCGCATACCTAATGTACGGACGTTCGTCTGCTTCCCAGCATACTTCCCCGAGGACAGCTTGTTCACCCGCACACTGATGACTACACCATACCTCCCGAAGAAGCGCCGGAGAAGGTTTTCAGGGAACTTCAGGGGCGCACCGTGCACACTGACATATGTCAGGGCACCACTTCGGTCCGAGATCGTAACGGAGCCGGCGCCATCCGGCAACTGCAATGAACGCCCTCGTTCCGCCGGAGGAAGTCCCGATACTCCTCCTCCCCCACGAACTTGACAATCACCCGGTGGGCCGTAAAAAGCTCAACGCCATACACAGCTTCCACCGGGACACGAAGCATGTCACACATAACTAACTCAACGGCCGGATAACCAGCCTTACACATGAATTCCAGTCCCACGGAATTTACCCGCAACACAGGAGGAATAGCCAGGCCCCCCATGTCAAAACGGCCACGTCAGCACGCAGCCAGGCAGGCAACAACACTCATTTCTCGACAAGTAGTAGTTGACCACACTCAGTCTTCCTAGGTAAATTGTAATGTTGGGCTAGAGAATCTAGTACTCCCTAGGTAATTGATAATGTTAGGCTAGAGAATCTAGCACTCAATGCCAATGTCATTTCCTGAATTTAGTAATTACAAATTCACTAGGACCACTGGTCCACTATACTTGCGCTTAAAGGTTTGCCAAGAAAACCTTCTTAATACCATGTTTTCTGCACTAAGAGTTAGTGATAAATTCTTGCATTAATTGTTTGAGTTGTTTTTTCTTTCGTTTCTGCTTATTTAGTGTAGGAGCGCAGCACGAACAAACTTGCAAACTTACTAATACGTAAGCGAATTTCCAGAGAACTAATATGTTTAATGCATTATCTTTAAACATCAGCATTGTTAATTAACATGCTTCATGAGCTTAACATAGCTCACCTTAGAATTAACGTAATAATATGAGTGCTTGTTCCCCATGTGTACGAGCTTAATATTGCTCGCCATGACAATCGAACGCTTTAATGTTCCCCATGCCACGAGCACTGCTCGTCATGATAATTGAATGATGCAAAACTCCACCTCGTTAATTCGAGTTCACTGAACTCACCCTGTTAACTGTTAACGAGCTCACTACAGCTCACCCTGTCAACACTGTTGACGAGTTCACTGAACTCACCCTGTTCACTGTTAACGAGCTCACTGCAGCTCACCCTGTCAACACTGTTGACGAGTTCACTGAACTCACCCTGTTAGCACTGCTAACGAGCTCACTGCAGCTCACCCTGTCAACACTGTTGACGAGTTCACTGCAACTCACCCTGTTAGCACTGCTAACGAGCTCACTGTAGCTCACCCTGTCAACACTGTTGACGAGTTCACTGTAACTCACCCTGTTAGCACTGCTAACGAGCTCACTAGCTCACCCTGTCAACACTGTTGACGAGTTCACTGTAACTCACCCTGTTAGCACTGCTAACGAGCTCACTGTAGCTCACCATGTTCACGAGTTCAATATAGCTCGATCTGTTAATGAGCTCAATACTGCTCACAATTAGCTTAGTCCCTTACTTAGGTGGGTTAGAAATTCAAACCATTTATTTAGGTAGGTTTAGGGACTTTAGTTAGTGTCAACTGAGTACTAGCCTAATCTATACTCACCATTAATTGCAGTTGACTATACTTATAGAGACTGATTTAATAAACTCCATTTCATGTAAAGGTGATTTCGTATTAACAAGTTTACAGTGTCAAGCCTATGAGCTGCCATTCTATTAGCTCATAAGTCAGAATGACTAGGCTACTAATCTCACTGTCGACTCAGAATTTTCCTTGATTTTAATGAATAAACTTTTCAGTTCTCTACCTTTCTATTAATTTAGTTAGTTAGCAAATTAGTTGTACCATCAGTCAGAATGACTACTGCACAGCAGTGCACATTAAATTCAATTTCCTCATTTGAATTTGGGGTGATCATGATACTGCGTGATGTTATTGTCTAGTAACCCAATAGTTACAATCACAGCGACCCTAGACAGTGGCCTTACTGTAGTGTCATAGTCTCCTTGATCTTAAATGACTAATAATATTTTACTGTATAATTATACAATAGTGTTATCAGTTCTTAGGAACTTATTCTGAGTTTGCCTACGATTCAGCAGCTACGTAATACACCATTACATGTCACTGCGACCCTAGTTGTTGAGTTTATTGTGAGCTTTAGAGTGTTCCTGATTACCGATAACTTAATCATTTAATGTTTCAATATTTAATACCTGTTTCCACTAAGGGAA
Organism: Procambarus clarkii; assembly: GCF_040958095.1. Taxonomy (NCBI): domain Eukaryota; kingdom Metazoa; phylum Arthropoda; class Malacostraca; order Decapoda; family Cambaridae; genus Procambarus; species Procambarus clarkii. The sequence continues at coordinate 17,596,260 of NC_091157.1, forward strand.
ACTACAAGCCTATTATAGTTCTCAGCTAAGAGCAATTCTATAAATATTGTGTAGGCTATAAGCAACATGTTTCATTTGACATGTAAATAGCAAGACTCAAGTTCTTGTAAGTCCTTGATAAATCCGGGACGTTCGTTATGTGTGTACTAACATACTAACATATTAACATACTAATGTACTAATCTTAATATCACTTCGGGATAGGTCAGTACACCACAGTACACTACGACCCTAGAATCCTCCCCCAGGAGTTATGTTGGATATTTCCAACACCGAATACAACACTGTTGTATTCTCATTACTTATTACTAACTCTACTAATTATTGTAGTAAGTAAAATTAACAACACGTAGAATTCTTATGTACTAATAATTTCATCTGTGCAGTAGGCTAGAATTTTCACGTCACCCGACGCCAGTATTGCGTCAGATTTCATTACAATAAACACATTATATCCAATGTATCTGAGAATTAAATTCGATTCTCTATAACTAAGGCATTCTGTATGATAATTAATTACTGATGAATTGACCTCCAACGAAAAGCCGAATAGAGCGTTGGAGTCATAGCGATTATCTAGTAATAAAAGTTAACGTCAAGAGTGAATGCCATGGGGAGACATTAATTCCTCTCCCTTATATATTTACTATCCCTAAATTGGCAAATAATAATATTTCCCTCTTCTAAATAATAAACCCGTCCAGTCTTCAACATTTCAAGCGTAAATGCGAGAAATATTAATGTTCGTGACAATAATTTGTTTAATGAACGCGGGACGCGGCGTGGGGTAGAGGAGGCTTGCCAATACACGTGCAGAGAAGCTCTGAGGCAGACCTACTCGTACCGTACTCACGAGGAGACGCCATTGCCCAGCCATCAGGGTAGACGTTATCCATCCTCAGATGAAAGTCGCCACTGTGAGGCGTGAATAACCTTGCAGATAATATCTTCAACTGGTGCTGTTGTCATATAAGGAACCTTATTAACCTGGTTCTTGACTACACGTGACCGGCCAGTGAAGCGCGCCATTATCCAGGATAGGCTAAGCCAGAGCCTGGGGACGCGAATTTCGGCAATCTTAAAACTTATACAGTGCCCTTATTAGCTAAGTATATTCTCTTTATTTGATGCATCTTGTAAAGTGTTTTGTAGTAGCGGGGTGATTGACCGTTACGACGCATGATAACATCAAACAACAGGTTATTAAATTTTATCACCTGTAACTCTTAATTTCTTGAATATAGAGATTCAGTAGTTTAATTAGTTGCTACTGTAAATATTTGTCTTGCAGCACGTGAGAAGAATTCTCCCTGCCGCCTTCTCCATGTTAATCCATCCCATTCGTCAGCCAGCCGAGTCCAGGGAATTGGAGGAATCGTCGTGGCTTACATAAAGGAATCGTCTTTAAGCTAAGATTCTTTGTATTCATTCATGAACTTTTTGAAATTACTTACATGCAGAATTTCTTAGGATTAACATGTGTTTATTGTGACTATCATTACTATACTCATAATCTATGTTCCCATTCATGGTAATGACATTAGTTTCACTATAATTCATAGGATTAGATTATTATTATTTGGATTAGTGAATGAACCACACTAGTTCCTGGACGTACTTACTATCCGCTCTTACTATCAGCTATCTATCCGGTTCGAAGAGGACCAAAATGTTGGCTATCTTAGGCTTTGACTCAAATATGGAATTATTTAATTATGAAATTAATATAAATCGAAGGACTATGCACTTTTGAGAAAAGAGGGAAAACAAATAAAGTGATTATTAGACTGATACTATAGAACCAGTGCCTATGTATGTTAAGTCCTTTAACAATCACTTAAAGAGAATGAATGGACTGTATTCTTAATTGAGTAAAGTTAAAGCCTCAAATATCAACATTGGTTGGTTATGTCTAGACGTTCATATATATCTAAGAACCAGTGTGGTTCATCACCAGTTCATTGATGGGGTTAGTAAAATAGTAGAATCTGAACTAGAATGTAGATTTTAAAAAAATCATGAAATATGTAATGCTCAATATATTGAAATATTAATAAATGCTGCGAAATAATAAATGCAAACTTATTGAGTACTGAGCAGTAAATTATTGCGTCATATTATTCCTCTTGATCATCTTATATAGAAATATAGAGAAGTTAATAATAGCGTTTTTCAGACTTTTTACGAAACAAAGGGTAGTGTGGAGGGAACCACATTCAAAGTGCCCGCCAGAGGGAATATCTCTTATGCTAGGTGCTCCTGATTGGTGGGCGGCAGTCCGACGCGGTGCGTCTGCGCATCACCTGCACGCATGCCTGGAGGCGAGGAGGCCAGACGAGAACAGCACCTGGCTGAGAAAGGACCTGTTAGTAACGCCCCCTGGACTGTGGTTATCCAGCACCCCATATTGGCCAGCTATCATTGGACCTCGCCCCTAGAAGCCGTCGTATTGCTTCAGCAACCTTGGGAGAAGACTTCAGCCCAAGGTGAGCCGCTGTTTTCCCCGTTTTTTCCACATTCCCTTGTATGTTGATTACCACATGGTTGGTCAGCCATAGCCCCTAGGCGACCGCCTCCACACTGGCGCAGTGAGTAATCGACCTACACGGTGATCAAGAGGACCTCGCCACGCTGTACACATCATTATCCTGCTGCAAGTGATTGTGACCGTGTTCAACATTACAGTGAAATTTACTGTCGTCGGTTGCACCATAGATGTTCTCCAGTTTGCCAGGACTTGATTTGTGATTTTCAGCTGCGTTGTCTATGATTTTGTGTTTCCTGATTCCAGTATTTGTGCTTTATTCCCCCATTTCTTGCATTTCCCTGCGAATTTCTATACTTCGTCGTACCTCTGTTCCTGCTTCAAGAGTGCTCTACAACCCCCATGCATCCAGCAAGATTTTCGACGTTAGATTCATTTCCCAGATTTTTTGCCCTCTCTGCTGCATCAATTTCCCCATTTTTGGCAATTTTCTCTATTTTTGGTGAATTTTGGTATATATCATTATTCTCAAGACGACGCCATCACCACGTTGCGCCGCCGCCATACTTGTTCCTACATGCTGCCAGCCCGACCCACCTGTTGGCGTCTGCTCTACCAGTTGGCTTCCGCTCCACCAGTTGGCGTTCCCACTTCCTACTAAGGTTGTCCCGTCACTTTTCTTTGCATTTACTATTTTTCTAGATATTTTACATCAGAATTAGAAGTGTTCAGTATTTTTGTACTTATAATAGGAGTGAGGAGGAAGTTGATCCCTCACGGATTCATCCTTCGTTCACGAGCGTATCCGGGCTCAGTGCTATTGTTTACTCACGGTCGTGGAGGACTCAGTGGCGTCAGCCGTACACAGGTGTTTGTTGCATCTTACTGGACTGTCTCCTACTTTGCCTTCACGAACTTTCCTTATATATATGACTCCAAGGAGACATATGTGTCAAGAAAATTTGTGCTGGTGTACTAGAATCCTGAGAAAAAGAAACCATACTTCTACCCTGAACGTACCCATTCCTCTGAATTGGATGTGTTGTTCTTTAACAGGTGCATGAACTTTGAACTGTATACTCATTGCTGAATATAGATATTAGTGAATAAACTTACTTTTCAGTAACATTTGATAAATTTATTTGAGACATTGGTTAAGTGAATGATACTGATTACTTATGTGAAATTTGGAATATTGGATCATGGTGGTTGCAAATGTCCACTTTGTAGGAGAACATTACTACATATGATCATCCTACGAGTCACCAGTGAAGATACCTAGTAATAAGTGAAATGGTTCTTACCTAACATATACTTGTAGGGGTGCAATGTATGTTTACATTCTAGTTTTAAGTGCATGCTTCTAGATTTAAGTGCATGATTCTAGACTTAAGGTAATCCTAGATTTCATACATGATCTAATTCAGTGTAAGCGCTTAAATTATCCAGTCCTAGTGAGTGCTCAAGACCATACCAAGTGAATTCCATCTTTTGAAAATTTTGGGGAGGGAGTAACATTGGGGGTCAGGTCATCCTAATTATTGGGGCCACCCTATTTTTCTCCAATTTTTTGGACAATCGTACAGTGGATAGTTACTTCAAACATACTGGATAATTCCTAAGCGGCAACTGCTTCCATTGGTTACAGGCTTGGAGCAGGATACTATTCTTGACCATTCCTAATTTTAAGGCCTATTCCCTGACGTGTCTTATTCTTATTCATTGCTGGTTTACTTTGGCTGTGAACGTACATTTTGCAAAAAGACTAGTTCTGAGCTGTGTCTTTTCATTACCGCAAGATGCCCCGCATACGCATTAACTTGTCTGTAACTGATCTAATAACATTACCTGGAGTGTCGTACACACTGGCCAACAGAATTGTTAACTTCAGACACACACGCACTATCACGGCAGACAACATCCATCATATATCTCACCTTAAGATTACAACTCCTTTATTGAATGCCATATCTTGTGACACAGAACCACCACCTCATGGCTCAGGCTCCATCACAATGGCAGAACCAAACACTAGAAGACGTTCAGGCTCGCCATCATTCGATGGGAATGCCTCTGCTGTCTCTGGAGGCGCAGCTACATGCAGTCGCACCAGACGTAGGTCTCCTCGTAATATTCATGGTTTGCATAGTTCTGGTTTTCAGAGACAGGGGCATATTTCCACTAAGGGTCCGTCTCATTCCACTCGTCATCCAGTTCGGAGTGTGTCAGCTAGCTCTCAGGATTCTGATTCAGATGACTCCACGTATCCTCGACAGTGGAATCGTCATGGTCGAAGGGATAATTCATTCCGTCCACCACCTCGAGAACTCGATTATGATGGTAAATCTGATTGGACTCCATTCTATCGCCGTTTCATATCGTATGCAGCGGAAAAAGATTGGAGTGGCACGACTTCTCGAACAAACTTGGGTTGGTGTCTTAAGGGAAAAGTTAGTGATTTTTACAACCGGCTACTAGACCGGGAACCATCAATTGATTATACTCGCATGATGCACAAACTTGTAAAGAGATTTGGAGATAGGGAGGTTTTAGACGTGGCAATAATGAAATTTTCTCAGGCCCACCAGGAGAATGGTGAGGAAATCTTAGAATGGGCTGATAGAGTCCAGCACTTGGCCATTCGAGCCTACAAACATCTGGAACAGAGAGAGGAAGAGCAGATGGCAATCTTTGCAGATTTGGCCAAGGTTTGTTAGATAAGCGTTTAGCAGAGTATATTTCCAACGCAAATATTTCGTCCATGGAAAAAGCCATTGATAGGGCTCAAACATTTCAGTATAATTCTGTTGCTATTCACGGGTCAGCAGGGTCATCTTCAGTTAGTTCCCAGCAGCAGAGGTCCCAAGGGCCAGCAGTGCGGATAAATGCCGTGGGTAGGCCTTCCCGATATGAACAACCAGCCAGGAGTAATGAAGCTTTCCACCTCCGCTCAAGGACACCCACAAAATCGCCAGAGTCGTCACCGGCTAATAGTTTATCAGGCCAGGGTAAGGGGGGTCTCCGGCAAACAAATGCTGGATCAGGATCCCCATCATTTGCCGGAATGGATACAAAATTATATAAATTGACAGGCATGAACGCAAAACCAGACGAAGTCGTCTCAGGAATCTCAGGAGTTCGTGACAAATTGGACGAGGTATGTGAGGGTTTGAGGCATCACACAAACGCCATCATATCGCCTCCGGGCCAACGCACCCCATCACCTACGAGGAGTAATAATTGTTACCTATGTGGGGAAGAAGGTCATTTTGCTCGTGATTGCCAACAATCTAGGAGTGGCTGGGACGAAGGCCATAAACAGGAAGAGCGTTCCAACGATAAGTATCATGTTTCATTTCTGGAGGAGAATCAGTCTTTAAACAAAGATGGGTCGGCTCAAGAGGCCTAGATTCGACCCATGACTTGCCAGGCCAGCAGAGCGTGGTTACACCACCTCCAAGTACACCAAGCCCTTCTCGAGGGTTCAAAACTTATAGCCTCCACTGGATATTCATCTGGAAGATTGGCCGCCTGATCAGACATTTGCAGAAGGTGCACCTGAAACGATAGCACTGGCGGACGAAAAGGACATAGGCGACGGACAAATATCGCAAGATGAAGATGACTTCTAACAACATGAGGGAGTGCATTTAAGGTTCCAGCAGGTAGGTGAAGAGGAAGGATTCTCTCAAGAGCAGAGTAGTTGTTTTCCCAGGGAAGATGAGGTAGACCAATCCTGCACACCCGAGGGCATCGATATGCAGGAAAGGGAGGAACAAGAACAAATAACTATTAGGCAATTACGGTCTGGGTCCATGTTCTGGAACCCGATTCAAGTAAAGAACGTAATGGTGAAAGCAATAGTTGACACAGCGGCAGAGGTCACAATTATTTCTCAAGAGGTTCATCAACAGTTCAAACCCCCACCACCAGTAATAAGGCGAATCACACTCAATACCGCGGGGAAATGTATGTGTATTCCAGGAACACTGATAGGGCCAGTTACATTACTAATTGCTGGAGGGAAATTAGAAGTAAACATATATGTAGCACAAATTGAAGATAATATGCTATTGGGGCTTGATTTTATGAAACGTCAGGGCATCAGCCTGGCCTTGGCCCAATCTCAGATGATATTACAGGGACAAATTATTCCTATGCAACTGGGAAGGGAAGATACACCAGACCCAAATTCCAACCCTTGCATAGCTAAAGTGGCAGTGTCTCAACACACGGTCATTGCACCTCGGTCGATGGCAAACGTCCTATATGACCTGGACAATAACATGCCCCAATACCTAGTGGAACGCTTGAACCACGGGAAGGAGCCAATTCCTTACAGAAAACAGGGCTGTTTAAAACACAATCCGAAAATGCGTCCTCAGAAGAAAGTAAAAGAAAAACTAGCAGTAGGTCAGTTTCTGGAAGGCATAGATCCAATTGCTTTCCCTTGGGATCCTGGGGGTGAGATGTGTGGAAAGTGTTGTTCTGTCAAGGAAGGAACTAAGGAGCGGCGCTTAGGTGTGAGGACCATTACTAGGGTGAACCCCTAGGAGTGAATCTTGAAAGAAAGAAGGAAAAAAAAAGCTGCAGTGTAGTGTGTAGTGTAAATAAATCATAACCAGTTCAGTGCACCAAAACAGTACTACTTCATTCAATCACAAGAATTAGATCAACAATACACCATATCAGTACAATACTCATGAACAATTTCACAAAGAAATACATTTTATATTTTAATTGTTAAATGTTTTCTTCTAATCAACCAGAAACATTCTCTTCTGTTGCTAAATATACCATTCCACCCTTCAATATGAAGCCGGTGAAGGGTTCGTTCCAAAAAGACATACTAAGTTTAAATTAAGTTTCCAATACACCCCTTGTTTTATAGGGACGGGGGGAGTGTGGAGGGAACCACATTCAAAGTGCCCGCCAGAGGGAATATCTCTTACGCTAGGTGCTCCTGATTGGTGGGCGGCAGTCGGACGCGGTGCGTCTGCGCATCACCTGCACGCATGCCTGGAGGCGAGAGGGAGGCCAGACGAGAACCGCACCTGGCTGAGAAAGGACCTGTTAGTAACGCCCTCAGGACTGTGGTTATCCAGCACCCCATATTGGCCAGCTATCATTGGACCTCGCCCATCCTCGCCCCTAGAAGCCGTCGTATTGCTTCAGCAACCTTGGGAGAAGACTTCAGTCCAAGGTGAGCCGCTGTTTTCTCTACATTCCCTTGTATGTTGATTACCACGTGGTTGGTCAGCCATAGCCCCTAGGCGACCGCCTCCACAGTAGTCTTATCTGTAAGATGACGTCACTAAGTCCATCTCGCTACTCGTCCTCGTGATCACAAGATCACGAGGACGAGTATGGAGTAGAGTCATAAAATAAAGAAGAAACACCAGTGGTGAACATCGTAGGTGAAGGAAGAAATTTGGTACATCCTCGTCTACACGCTGCAATCAGGGAAATTTGAGTAGCAATTAATTAGGCTATAAATTATTCCAATATTCACTGAAATTGGAATTAAAATGGATAAGCAACTAACAATGTATTGTTGGTCTTCTCACACTTAACGACAGGCAACCCACAAATACACAATCATGAATGATGCATCAAACCAGAAAAGTATACTTAACATGAGCTTGTTGAAACACTAAGGCCTGCCGATATCGCGTCTGCCAGTCCCTGACGTTCACTGCTGTTTACGTGTGATTACGGGCCGTGACTATTTGTTGACGCGTAATTAAACTGTGGAGTACTGTAGACCACGTAATGGTATTAAATGGATGCCGTCTGTGGGGGCACGTGTGCACCCTGCGACGCCTTGTGCTTGAGTCCTGCCTCCTTCCTCCCACCACACTCAGTTCCGCATGCGCAGAGACGCTCATAGCGATCCCGGACGTAAACCATTTCGGTTTCTTATTAATTATTTGGGGAACGGAAGGAGTACAATTTAAACTATAATCGCCAATAAATATATTGGATAATATTACCTGTTCTCGTAAGGCAATTGATCTAATTAACATTGCAAAAATTGAACGGAACGGTTGACGTGTTTTTATTTTATGCCACAGTAATATTTTACTGGAATAATTAATTTGGTTAAATACCCGAGCTAAGTACAGATAAGCATGCAAAATGGTTATTGACTTCATAAAGAACTATTATTTTAGAAGCAAAGAGTAATTAACTGAACTCTATATTTCTCCAACGTGTGTGGAAGATTTTATGTTTAAGCCTGCAATCGACGCTTGGCGCCATGATGGGTGGGAATTTTCTTGCTAAATAATACCTTACTATAGAAACGCTAACGCTGTTACTTCTACGTGTTAGTGTTATTTGTTAATATTAGTATTAGAAGTTAAGGAAGAATAATCTGTTGGTTATTTCCAACATATATATAGATAGAATGAGATGCGACATATATATATATATATATATATATATATATATATATATATATATATATATATATATATATATATATATATATATATATATATATATATATATATATATATATTAGTATATTTTGGTAGCAGTCTTTCCTGTAGACATATATTATTAAATATGACCGAAAAAGTAAGATTAATAATTCTAACACGAATTTTCTCAATCTTTCGTACATTACGCTTCACTGTTGGAGGTAAATAAAAAATCACTTCTCCAAAATTCATTTTTATTTCTAGTCTGACGCGACACGGGCGCGTTTCGTAAAACTTATTACATTTTCAAAGACTTCACAAATACACAACTGATTAGAACTTACGTATCTCTGATTTTATATCTACATTTGAGTGAGGTGGGAGGGGTGATGTGGCATTAACACAAGACAGAACAAGAGGGGATATTAATAGGGTATTAAAAGTATCAACACAAGACAGAACAGAAACAATGGGTATTGAATAGAAGTGTTTGTAGAAAGCCTATTGGTCCATATTTCTTGATGCTTCTATATTGGAGCGGAGTCTTGAGGTGGGTAGAATATAGTTGTGCAATAATTGGCTGTTGATTGCTGGTGTTGACTTCTTAATGTGTAGTGCCTCGCAAACGTCAAGCCGCCTGCTATCGCTGTATCTATCGATGATTTCTGTGTTGTTTACTAGGATTTCTCTGGCGATGGTTTGGTTATGGGAAGAGATTATATGTTCCTTAATGGAGCCCTGTTGCTTATGCATCGTTAAACGCCTAGAAAGAGATGTTGTTGTCTTGCCTATATACTGGGTTTTTTGGAGCTTACAGTCCCCAAGTGGGCATTTGAAGGCATAGATGACGTTAGTCTCTTTTAAAGCGTTCTGTTTTGTGTCTGGAGAGTTTCTCATGAGTAGGCTGGCCGTTTTTCTGGTTTTATAGTAAATCGTCAGTTGTATCCTCTGATTTTTGTCTGTAGGGATAACGTTTCTATTAACAATATCTTTCAGGACCCTTTCCTCCGTTTTATGAGCTGTGGAAAAGAAGTTCCTGTAAAATAGTCTAATAGGGGGTATAGGTGTTGTGTTAGTTGTCTCTTCAGAGGTTGCATGGCTTTTCACTTTCCTTCTTATGATGTCTTCGATGAAACCATTGGAGAAGCCGTTATTGACTAGGACCTGCCTTACCCTACAGAGTTCTTCGTCTACTTGCTTCCATTCTGAGCTGTGGCTGAGAGCACGGTCGACGTATGCGTTAACAACACTCCTCTTGTACCTGTCAGGGCAGTCGCTGTTGGCATTTAGGCACATTCCTATGTTTGTTTCCTTAGTGTAGACTGCAGTGTGGAAACCTCCGCCCTTTTCCATGACTGTTACATCTAGAAAAGGCAGCTTCCCATCCTTTTCCGTCTCGTAAGTGAAACGCAGCACGGAACTCTGCTCAAATGCCTCCTTCAGCTCCTGCAGATGTCTGACATCAGGTACCTGTGTAAAAATGTCGTCAACATACCTGCAGTATATGGCCGGTTTCAAGTTCATGTCGACTAAGACTTTTTGCTCGATGGTACCCATGTAGAAGTTTGCAAACAGGACACCTAGGGGAGAACTCATGGCGACCCCATCTACTTGCTTATACATGTGCCCATCCGGGCTCAAGAAGGGTGCCTCTTTAGTACAAGCTTGGAGTAGTTTCCTCAGAATACTTTCTGGCATGTCAAGAGGAGTACAGGCTGGATCACGATACACTCTGTCGGCTATCATTCCGATTGTCTCGTCCACAGGTACGTTGGTAAACAGCGATTCTACGTCCAACGAGGCTCTTATCCCTGTGGCCCGTGTGCCCCGCAGTAAGTCCACAAATTCCTTTGGAGACTTCAGGCTGAAGGCGCAAGGAACATAAGGAGTCAGCAGGCCGTTGAGTCGCTTCGCCAGTCTGTACGTGGGTGTGGGTATCTGGCTAATGATTGGCCGAAGTGGGTTTCCAGGCTTGTGCGTCTTGACATTTCCATACGCATATCCAGGTTTATATTCCCCAATGATCTTTGGCAGGTGGAGTCCGGATTTCTTGGCGTTCACAGTTTCGATCAGTTTGTTGACCTTTGCTTTTAATTCGGCTGTAGTGTCCTTCGTTACCCTTTGGAACTTAGTTTGGTCAGAGAGTATGATGTTCATTTTCGCCAGATATTCGTCTTTTTTAAGAATGACATATATTGGCGACTTGTCACCTCTCCTGACAACTATCTCCTTGTTCTCACGAAGGCTTTTAGCTGCCGCTTTAAGCTCGGGGGACAGTATGGTGCTTCTGTAGTTGCCTCGATTCTTTCCTCCTTCTGCAATAAGTTCTGCTTGTAAGGTATCTTTGGTAGTGACCTTCTTTTGTGTCTCGAGGTCGAATATGTCGTCCAACAGAATTTCCAACTCTACTTTCCGGGCCATTTCACTCGGTCTGGACATAACATGACAGTTTATGCCCAGATTTAGGAGAGTGACTTGGTCCTCAGTGAGGTTAATTCCTGCAAGGTTCAGGAAGCCATCTCTTGGTCGTGGAATTGCCATAGGTCCTCCATATAATGTTGTTAGTTTCTTGATAATCCTTGTTTCAGTGCTGAGGTGATGTTGGTCTGTGAGGATGTCGAGGTGTTGTTCAATGCGGGTACGGATACTATGGTCGATGTTGCTATTTCTCCACTCGTTTGTAGCATGAAGTAGTTGCGTTTTGTTGTCTTTGATTTCATTCTCTGCCTTGTATATCTGATCACGAATCAGATCCTGGCGATATTTTATCGTGAAGGCTTGATTCCTTGCTGCTGGGTCGTGCACTTTAATATTAGTATATTTTGGTAGCAGTCTTTCCTGTAGACATATATTATTAAATATGACCGAAAAAGTAAGATTAATAATTCTAACACGAATTTTCTCAATCTTTCGTACATTACGCTTCACTGTTGGAGGTAAATCAAAAATCACTTCTCCAAAATTCATTTTTATTTCTAGTCTGACGCGACTAGAAATAACATATAATCTCTTCCCATAACCAAACCATCGCCAGAGAAATCCTAGTAAACAACACAGAAATCATCGATAGATACAGCGATAGCAGGCGGCTTGACGTTTGCGAGGCACTACACATTAAGAAGTCAACACCAGCAATCAACAGCCAATTATTGCACAACTATATTCTACCCACCTCAAGACTCCGCTCCAATATAGAAGCATCAAGAAATATGGACCAATAGGCTTTCTACAAACACTTCTATTCAATACCCATTGTTTCTGTTCTGTCTTGTGTTGATACTTTTAATACCCTATTAATATCCCCTCTTGTTCTGTCTTGTGTTAATGCCACATCACCCCTCCCACCTCACTCAAATGTAGATATAAAATCAGAGATACGTAAGTTCTAATCAGTTGTGTATTTGTGAAGTCTTTGAAAATGTAATAAGTTTTACGAAACGCGCCCGTGTCGCGTCAGACTAGAAATAAAAATGAATTTTGGAGAAGTGATTTTTGATTTACCTCCAACAGTGAAGCGTAATGTACGAATGATTGAGAAAATTCGTGTTAGAATTATTAATCTTACTTTTTCGGTCATATTTAATAATATATATATATATATATATATATATATATATATATATATATATATATATATATATATATATATATATATATATATTAGTATATTTTGGTAGCAGTCTTTCCTGTAGACATATATTATTAAATATGACCGAAAAAGTAAGATTAATAATTCTAACACGAATTTTCTCAATCTTTCGTACATTACGCTTCACTGTTGGAGGTAAATCAAAAATCACTTCTCCAAAATTCATTTTTATTTCTAGTCTGACGCGACACGGGCGCGTTTCGTAAAACTTATTACATTTTCAAAGACTTCACAAATACACAACTGATTAGAACGTATCTCTGATTTTATATCTACATTTGAGTGAGGTGGGAAGGGTGATGTGGCATTAACACAAGACAGAACAGGAGGGGATATTAATAGGGTATTAAAAGTATCAACACAAGACAGAACAGAAACAATGGGTATTGAATAGAAGTGTTTGTAGAAAGCCTATTGGTCCATATTTCTTGATGCTTCTATATTGGAGCGGAGTCTTGAGGTGGGTAGAATATAGTTGTGCAATAATTGGCTGTTGATTGCTGGTGTTGACTTCTTGATGTGTAGTGCCTCGCAAACGTCAAGCCGCCTGCTATCGCTGTATCTATCGATGATTTCTGTGTTGTTTACTAGGATTTCTCTGGCGATGGTTTGGTTATGGGAAGAGATTATATGTTCCTTAATGGAGCCCTGTTGCTTATGCATCGTTAAACGCCTAGAAAGAGATGTTGTTGTCTTGCCTATATACTGGGTTTTTTGGAGCTTACAGTCCCCAAGTGGGCATTTGAAGGCATAGACGACATTAGTCTCTTTTAAAGCGTTCTGTTTTGTGTCTGGAGAGTTTCTCATGAGTAGGCTGGCCGTTTTTCTGGTTTTATAGTAAATCGTCAGTTGTATCCTCTGATTTTTGTCTGTAGGGATAACGTTTCTATTAACAATATCTTTCAGGACCCTTTCCTCCGTTTTATGAGCTGTGGAAAAGAAGTTCCTGTAAAATAGTCTAATAGGGGGTATAGGTGTTGTGTTAGTTGTCTCTTCAGAGGTTGCATGGCTTTTCACTTTCCTTCTTATGATGTCTTCGATGAAACCATTGGAGAAGCCGTTATTGACTAGGACCTGCCTTACCCTACAGAGTTCTTCGTCGACTTGCTTCCATTCTGAGCTGTGGCTGAGAGCACGGTCGACGTATGCGTTAACAACACTCCTCTTGTACCTGTCAGGGCAGTCGCTGTTGGCATTTAGGCACATTCCTATGTTTGTTTCCTTAGTGTAGACTGCAGTGTGGAAACCTCCGCCCTTTTCCATGACTGTTACATCTAGAAAAGGCAGCTTCCCATCCTTTTCCGTCTCGTAAGTGAAACGCAGCACGGAACTCTGCTCAAATGCCTCCTTCAGCTTCTGCAGATGTCTGACATCAGGTACCTGTGTAAAAATGTCGTCAACATACCTGCAGTATATGGCCGGTTTCAAGTTCATGTCGACTAAGACTTTATTGCACAACTATATTCTACCCACCTCAAGACTCCGCTCCAATATAGAAGCATCAAGAAATATGGACCAATAGGCTTTCTACAAACACTTCTATTCAATACCCATCGTTTCTGTTCTGTCTTGTGTTGATACTTTTAAACCTTTTAATATCCCCTCCTGTTCTGTCTTGTGTTAATGCCACATCACCCTTCCCACCTCACTCAAATGTAGATATAAAATCAGAGATACGTTCTAATCAGTTGTGTATTTGTGAAGTCTTTGAAAATGTAATAAGTTTTACGAAACGCGCCCGTGTCGCGTCAGACTAGAAATAAAAATGAATTTTGGAGAAGTGATTTTTGATTTACCTCCAACAGTGAAGCGTAATGTACGAAAGATTGAGAAAATTCGTGTTAGAATTATTAATCTTACTTATATATATATATATATATATATATATATATATATATATATATATATATATATATATATATATATAACCATTTCGGTTTATATATATATACAGGGTATATAGGGTATTATAGATATATACAGGGGACGGACAGGGAACGGACGCTGGGAGGAGGCTCTGCCAGCCATGTGCCATTATCTTGTGACATCCTGACCTCACCGGGCCAAGACTCAACAGTGTGCAGTGTGAACATCCTGGGAAGGTGTGAGAGTGGCGGGAAGTGTCCAGGGTGAACTATCGCAAGCAAAAACAATCAAACAAGTGGATTGGCAGTGTGGAATCGTTTGAACTGCAGTGAGGGCCAACAAGGGCGCCCTGAGGGGCTCCCTCCGTTATGGTGGCGTGGGTGGGGGGTGGGGGGGATGGGGTGTTGTTGTGCGGTCAGTCGAGGGGGGGGGGGGTGACCAGTGTGTAAGTGTTTATGAAAATATCCCTGAAAAATAGATACCTCGGCTCTCGGGAAACTGGTATCGTGTTTTAAGTGCATCGAGTCCACAGTGAACCAGTTTATATTGTGCAGTGATATATCACGAGATTATACAAACGTGTTAGTATCACCCCTCTGACCCCCCCCCCCCCCACTCCCCATACCCGCAAGTGTGTACCGTCACCCAACCCAAGAGTCACCCTCTCCCCCTGCCCCAACCGCGACCGCTACCTCCCTGTGTCCACCCCCCTCACGCTACTTCCGCCCAGCGCCCACCCTGAGCCCGCCCAGCGCCCGCCCAGCACCCACCCAGCGCCCGCCCAGCGCCCGCCCAGCGCCTGCCCAGCGCCCGCCCAGCGCCCGCCCAGCGCCCGCCGATGTCGCAGGTCACGACTGACAGCCAGGCTTCTCTCAGCCAAGAGGAGCCATCAATCGACGACAGGTATGGCACATGCCAAGTGTGTGACAAGGTGTGGAGACTGAAGCGCAACGGAGATGTGCGCAAGCATGCTCACAACGGAACCGATTGTCCGGGTATGTGGCGCCCTCCCAAAGAGGGTATCAATCAAGGCCCTACACCAGCAGTCAGGGAAAACACCTCCAACAGCTTCATTTCGACTGAGAACCTACTAGAAGCCATCAAAGCAACATCGGTTGGAACCTTGCAGGACATCCCCAAAGCTGCCCGGCCCCAGGCAGCAGCCAAACTATCCAGCCTCTTGAAAAAGGTCAATGACTCCCCCGGAACTATCCAAGCATGGCACAACCTTCTCCTGTTTGGAAACATATGCCTAGCTGTCCCTGCAAGGAGAGACAAATCACTAGCTTCGTCGGTCATTATGGCTATAAATAGTTTTCCTAGAGAGGACAACCAGGCACCCCTCCCCACCCGTGCCAAAAACACCCACGGCAGGAAAGGTATCAACAGCAGAACCGAGGCATCCAAAATCAGAGCAACAGTCAGCAAGAAAATAGAAGAAGGCAACACAATAGGGGCGATCAGAGTCATCACCAGTGAAGACACAGTTGCCACCAGGGATGCCAATACAGCACAAGCCCTGAGGGAAAAACACCCACCCAGAGCTCCTCGTGACGACAGTGTCCCCCTAGTCGGTGTCACCAGAGCAGAACCCCTGTGTGTGCTCGAATCCATGGTGCACAAAGCAGCTTTATCCTTCCCACCAGGATCAGCAGGTGGGTTCACAGGACTACGACCCAACCACATCAAACAAATGCTCAACCCTGCACTGGGAGACATTGCACAGGGCCTCCTGGTGGAACTAACTAGATTCGCCAACACATGTCTAGCTGGCAACATACCAGAGACCATACGGCCTCTCTTTTTTGGCGCTACCCTCTGTGCCCTGAGGAAAAAAGATGGAGGAATCAGACCGATAGCTGTGGGCAATTCACTCCGGCGTCTCGTCGCTAAGGCTGCTGCTAGAGCAGTTAGTCAGGCAGCAGCCGACATGCTGAAGCCAAAACAGCTTGGGTTTGGCATTCCCCAAGGGTGTGAGGCAGCGGCTCATGCAGCTAGAGCCTACATTGCCAACATTACGAATGAAAAAGCCCTGATAAAGCTGGACTTCAAAAATGCTTTCAATCTGGTTAGAAGGGATGCAGTACTCAGTGCAGTTCATCGCCTTTTTCCTTCCCTCTACCCGTTTGTAAACTCATGCTACAGCAAGAATCTAACTCTGCTTTTTGGGGAACATGAAATTGAATCACAAGAAGGTGTCCAACAAGGTGACCCCCTTGCTCCTTTTCTGTTCTGCCTAGTTATCAAGGAAGTCACCGATAACCTGTCCAGTGAGCTCAACATTTGGTTTTTGGATGATGGTACTCTAGCCGGCTCCCCAGCCTCACTCTTGGACGACATAAGAATAATCCAGGAGCAAGGAGCAAGCCTAGGCCTCACCCTGAGCCCTTCCAAGTGCGAAATAACCTCCACCAACCAGCACATAATAGAGCAAATAAAGGTTGTTTTGCCTGACATTCATACAACCAACCCTGAGGACAGCACACTCCTAGGTGCTCCTCTTGGAAGGAATGCCATCGACGGGGTCCTCGGTAAGAAGATCACTGACCTGAAGAGGATGAACGAGAGGATTGAAGACATCGATGCTCATGATGCACTTTACCTCATCACCAGATGCTTGTCCCTCCCCAGGCTGACCAACTTTCTAAGATGTTCGCCATCTTTCAACAATATTAAATTAGAAGAGTATGACAGCTTGCTGAAATCAACACTAGAAAAAGCCGTCAATCTTTCCCTCAGCGACTCACAGTGGAAACAGGCCTCCCTTCCTGTCAGACTCGGGGGCCTTGGCGTGCGCACAGCAACACAAATTGCTGTACCAGCGTTCCTGTCCTCTTCAGTGGGGTCTGACAACTTGGTGAAGGAAATCCTACCTGAGCACCTAGTTCAACAGGCAGGGGTGCATGATCCCAGCTTCACAGACTGCACAACCAAATGGGTCTCTCTCGCAGGACCAGCACCCCAACCACCGCCTTCTGAAGCCCATAAGCAATCCAGCTGGGATCGCCCCATTGCCGACCAAGAAGCTGCAACTTTGCTAGAAGCTGCGACAACACCACATGACACTGCCCGACTTAGAGCTGTAGCAGCTCCCCATGCAGGTGATTTTCTATTAGCAACCCCAATGTCAGCAACCGGCACCCGTCTCACACCGCAGGCCCTCCGAATTGCCGTGGCTCTCCGCCTAGCTGCCCCAATCCACACCGAATACTTTGCGTATTTGCGTATTTGCGGCGAGGCAGAGGCCGACAGATATGGACGGCATGGCCTTCTTTGCCAAAGGACAGGAGGATGGCATGCAAGACACGGCGAGGTTAATGACATTATTAAGAGAAGCCTGACCACAGCCGGTTGTCCAGCAGAGAGAGAGCCCCGTTACCTAATGTCCCGCAACTCTGATGAGCCTGTCGGTTGCCCAGACGGAATTACGGTGAACCCCTGGAAGAATGGTAGACAGTTGGTGTGGGACTACACTTGCGTTTCAACTTTAGCCAATACCTATGTTGACTTCAGTGCTACACAAGCAGGAGGAGCTGCCAATCACCGGGAAGCGGCCAAGTCACGTAAATACAGAGACCTTGAGCACCACTACAATTTTGTCCCCATTGCCTCAGAGACACTTGGTGCCTGGGGTAAAAGTGCTGCTAACTTTTTGAAGGAGTTGGGGGTCTAAGCTAATCGAAACAACTAGAGACCCTAGAGCTGCCAGTTTTCTTTTTCAGCGCCTTAGTGTGGCAATCCAGAGAGGAAATGCTCACTGCATCCACGGTTCCTGCCCGCCATCTGAGGAGCTGGAGGAGCTTTTCAACTTGTGACAAGCAGCCTTGTACCCTGCATGTAATCAATATTGTAACTTTTTTTTTGTGTAATGACATTTTCAAATAAAGTTAGATAAATATACATACTTAACAAAAGAATAGGGGTGGTAGGAGAAGAAAATATCAAAGTGTTCAGTGAGGATCCACAAGGTCTTCTCTGAGTACTCTTTATTTTCTTCTCCGAGGCTATGGGTCCCTACACTTGCACCAGAGGTGGTACCCCTTCTAGGTATATATATATATATATATATATATATATATATATATATATATATATATATATATATATATATAATATATATATATATATATATATATATATATATATATATATATATATATATATATATATATATATATATATATATTTAGAAATAAAAATGAATTTTGGAGAATTGATCTTTGAATTACCATCAACAGTGAAAAGAAACGTAAGAAAGATAGAGAAAATTCGTGTTAGAATTATTAATCTTACTTTTTCGGTCATATTTAATAATATATATATATATATATATATATATATATATATATATATATATATATATATATATATATATATATATATATATATATATATATAAATATATATATATATATATATATATATATATATATATATATATATGTCGTACCTAGTAGCCAGAACACACTTCTCGGCCTACTATGCAAGGCCTGATTTGCCTAATAAGGCAAGTTTTCCTGAATTAATATATTTTCTCTAATTTTTTTCTTATGAAATGATAAAGCTACCCATTTCATTATGTATGAGGTCAATTTTTTTTATTGAAGTTAAAATTAACGTAGATATATGACCGAACCTAACCAACCCTACCTAACCTAACCTAACCTATCTTTATAGGTTAGGTTAAGTTAGGTACCCGAAAAAGTTAGGTTAGGTTAGGTTAGGTAGGTTAGGTAGGCGAAAAACAATTAATTCATGAAAACTTGGCTTATTAGGCAAATCGGGCCTTGCATAGTAGGCAGAGAAGTGCGTTCTGGCTACTAGGTACGACATATATATATATATATATATATATATATATATATATATATATATATATATATATATATATATATATATATATATATATATGTCGTACCTAGTAGCCAGAACGCACTTATCAGCCTACTATGCAAGGCCCGATTTGCCTAATAAGCCAAGTTTTCATGAATTAGTTGTTTTTCGACTACCTAACCTACCTAACATAACCTAACCTAACTTTTTCGGCTACCTAACCAAACCTAACCTATAGAGATAGGTTAGGTTAGGTTAGGTAGGGTTGGTTAGGTTCGGTCATATATCTACGTTAATTTTAACTCCAATAAAAATTTTTTTACCTCATACATAATGAAATGGGTAGCTTTATCATTTCATAAGAACAAAATTTGAAAAAATATATTAATTCAGGAAAACTTGGCTTATTAGGGAAATCGGGCCTTGAATAGTAGGCCAAAAAGTGAGTTCTGGCTACTAGGTACGACATATATATATATATATATATATATATATATATATATATATATATATATATATATATATATATATATATATATATATATATATAGGGGTGGTAGGAGAAGATATATATATATATATATATATATATATATATATATATATATATATATATATATATATATATATATATATATATATATATTATGAGCTTCTTACATTTTCAAGGACTTTGTTATGATGTTTGTTATGTTTACACATAACAAACATCATACATATACTCGTTTTGGATGAGGTGATATAGCACAAAAGTTTTGGTTGAGGTGACAAAGCTATGACAGAACGCGAATCAATGGGTATGAAAAGAAGAATGGAAGTAACTGCAATAGGCCTATTGGCCCATACTTTCTCTTGCTGCTTCTATGTTGGTTCGGGGTCTTGAAGTGGGAAGAATATAGTTGTGCATTAATTGGCTGTTGATTGCTGGTGTTGACTTCTTGATGTGTAGTGCCTCGCTGATGTCGAGTCTCCTGATTTCGCTTATTTATCTTTTGCAACAGGATGCAAAAGAAAGCAATTACAAAAAATAAGATTAAAAGAAAGAAGACAAGAATGTCGAAATAGAGGAATGAAGACAAAGAGGGAAACAAATCAAAATCCAGACCACGCCCGGGGCAATGAAAATGTTGATCTTGACAAAGGTAACACAGAGTGCTTGCCAATTCTAATATATATGTAAAGTGTTTCTTGTCTGGTAATGCGGGGTGCTAGATCAGTCCACGGTTGGCTCAGGGCGTGTATATGAGAGTGTGTGTGGTGTTCACTGCTGGCTCAGGACGAATGTGTGCTCACGGTGAGTGTGTTCACTGTTGGCTCAGGACGAATGTGTTGTTCACTGTTGGCACAGGGCGAGTGTGTTGTTCACTGTTGGCACAGGGTGAGTGTGTTGTTCACTGTTGGCACAGGGCGAGTGTGTTGTTCACTGTTGGCACAGGGTGAGTGTGTTGTTCACTGTTGGCTCAGGGTGAGTGTGTTGTTCACTGTTGGCTCAGGGTGAGTGTGTTGTTCACTGTTGGCTCAGGGTGAATTGTGTTGTTCACTGTTGGCTCAGGGTGAGTGTGTTGTTCACTGTTGGCTCAGGGCGAGTGTGTTGTTCACTGTTGGCTCAGGGCGAGTGTGTTGTTCACTGTTGGCTCAGGGCGAGTGTGTTGTTCACTGTTGGCTCAGGGTGAGTGTGTTGTTCACTGTTGGCTCAGGGTGAGTGTGTTGTTCACTGTTGGCTCAGGGTGAGTGTGTTGTTCACTGTTGGCACAGGGCGAGTATGTTGTTCACTGTTGGCTCAGGGTGAGTGTGTTGTTCACTGTTGGCTCAGGGTGAGTGTGTTGTTCACTGTTGGCTCAGGGTGAGTGTGTTGTTCACTGTTGGCTCAGGGTGAGTGTGTTGTTCACTGTTGGCTCAGGGTGAGTGTGTTGTTCACTGTTGGCACAGGGCGAGTGTGTTGTTCACTGTTGGCTCAGGGTGAGTGTGTTGTTCACTGTTGGCTCAGGGCGAGTGTGTTGTTCACTGTTGGCTCAGGGTGAGTGTGTTGTTCACTGTTGGCTCAGGGTGAGTGTGTTGTTCACTGTTGGCTCAGGGTGAGTGTGTTGTTCACTGTTGGCTCAGGGTGAGTGTGTTGTTCACTGTTGGCTCAGGGTGAGTGTGTTGTTCACTGTTGGCTCAGGGTGAGTGTGTTGTTCACTGTTGGCTCAGGGTGAGTGTGTTGTTCACTGTTGGCTCAGGGTGAGTGTGTTGTTCACTGTTGGCTCAGGGTGAGTGTGTTGTTCACTGTTGGCTCAGGGTGAGTGTGTTGTTCACTGTTGGCTCAGGGTGAGTGTGTTGTTCACTGTTGGCTCAGGGTGAGTGTGTTGTTCACTGTTGGCTCAGGGTGAGTGTGTTGTTCACTGTTGGCTCAGGGTGAGTGTGTTGTTCACTGTTGGCACAGGGTGAGTGTGTTGTTCACTGTTGGCTCAGGGTGAGTGTGTTGTTCACTGTTGGCACAGGGTGAGTGTGTTGTTCACTGTTGGCTCAGGGTGAGTGTGTTGTTCACTGTTGGCTCAGGGTGAGTGTGTTGTTCACTGTTGGCACAGGGTGAGTGTGTTGTTCACTGTTGGCTCAGGGTGAGTGTGTTGTTCACTGTTGGCTCAGGGTGAGTGTGTTCACTGTTGGCTCAGGGTGAGTGTGTTGTTCACTGTTGGCTCAGGGTGAGTGCCAACTAGTAGAAAATGCAACATTCCGCCACTGATCAGAGAAGACTGCAAATACTGGAAGCTATACTCATGAAAGAAAAGCAAAGTATCCAACCTAAAAAACAAATCCATAGGTGCCGTGATGAGGGTTCGAACCAATGCACTGGGAGGTTCGAACCTATGCACTGGTGGATAGATACCTTGCCTGCGCTCAGACCCAGACCTCACCCTACACAGCACGGGTAACGACAGCATCGCTACCGAGTTCTCAGCTCACAGCCTGACCCAGTGTTTGATTGGCATCGATCCCCATTATTTCCCTATTTTTTCACCTATGTGTGATTACTTCACCTTACCCACCCCTTACACACACACACACACACACAACCTCACCTCTTTCACTCGTGCATTTAAGATAAATTTGCACCTTGTATATATATTCCTTAACTGAAGATGTTTCAGTGGAATGAAACAATGTAGAAAATATGCCCTTCAACATACATTAGAGTTTCTGTACAACACAATCGATGATCATGAAAATCGTTTGATTCGTCTGACGGGCGTTGAGGAAATGTGTTCTGAATTCAGGAGACACATAGAGCAGTCAGGAGTTTACTGTGACTCTATCCACCCTCCAGGCGGTGACCAAGGAGGTATTTTGGAAACCAGGTGACGGCAGCCAATGAGGCAGCAGATCCAATATTCTGAAAAAGGTGGTTGGTGGGTTCTTAAGTGGGTGGGCGTGATTCTGTCTCTATTGGTCCGGAACATATTTGATCTAAGCTTGGGTGTGAAAGCGTCCATTCCTGAAAGAGACGCCACAATGACAGGAAGTGTCGAAGTGGCTCCCTTTGTTCTAAGAGTCATCACTCTCAAGCTGCTATTCGTCACTTATCGCTGAACAAGGATTCGCCCGGAATCTGGAATTATTCGCCCTAACCGATCAAGTGATTTGCCGTGCTGGCACGTAGTCTTGTGAGTCAGCCCACCTCCGTGCTGACGAGTAGTCCTGTGAGTCAGCGCACCTCCGTGCTGACGAGTAGTCCTGTGAGTCCGCCCACCTCCGTGCTGGCGAGTAGTCTTGTGAGTCAGCCCACCTCCGTGCTGGCGAGTAGTCTTGTGAGTCAGCCCACCTCCGTGCTGACGAGTAGTCCTGTGAGTCAGCCCACCTCCGTGCTGGCGAGTAGTCTTGTGAGTCAGCCCACCTCCGTGCTGACGAGTAGTCCTGTGAGTCAGCCCACCTCCGTGCTGGCGAGTAGTCTTGTGAGTCAGCCCACCTCCGTGCTGACGAGTAGTCCTGTGAGTCAGCCCACCTCCGTGCTGGCGAGTAGTCTTGTGAGTCAGCCCACCTCCGTGCTGACGAGTAGTCCTGTGAGTCAGCCCACCTCCGTGCTGACGAGTATTCCTGTGAGTCAGCGCACTTCCTTGCTGACGAGTAGTCTTGTGAGTCAGCCCACCTCCGTGCTGACGAGTAGTCCTGTGAGTCAGCCCACCTCCGTGCTGACGAGTAGTCTTGTGAGTCAGCCCACCTCCGTGCTGACGAGTAGTCCTGTGAGTCAGCGCACCTCCGTGCTGACGAGTAGTCTTGTGAGTCAGCCCACCTCCGTGCTGACGAGTAGTTCTGTGAGTCAGCCCACCTCCGTGCTGACGAGTAGTCCTGTGAGTCAGCCCACATCCGTGCTGGCGAGTAGTCCTGTGAGTCAGCGCACCTCCGTACTGACGAGTAGTCCTGTGAGTCAGCCCACATCCGTGCTGGCGAGTAGTCCTGTGAGTCAGCGCACCTCCGTACTGACGAGTAGTCCTGTGAGTCAGCCCACCTCCGTGCTGACGAGTAGTCCTGTGAGTCAGCGCACCTCCGTGCTGACGAGTAGTCCTGTGAGTCAGCGCACCTCCGTGCTGACGATTAGTCCTGTGAGTCAGCCCACCTCCGTGCTGACGAGTAGTCCTGTGAGTCAGCGCACCTCCGTGCTGACGAGTAGTCCTGTGAGTCAGCCCACCTCCGTGCTGACGAGTAGTCCTGTGAGTCAGCGCACCTCCGTGCTGACGAGTAGTCCTGTGAGTCAGCCCACCTCCGTGCTGACGAGTAGTCCTGTGAGTCAGCCCACCTCCGTGCTGACGAGTAGTCCTGTGAGTCAGCCCACCTCCGTGCTGACGAGTAGTCCTGTGAGTCAGCCCACCTCCGTGCTGACGAGTAGTCCTGTGAGTCAGCCCACCTCCGTGCTGACGAGTAGTCCTGTGAGTCAGCCCACCTCAGTGCTGACGAGTAGTCCTGTGAGTCAGCCCACCTCAGTGCTGACGAGTAGTCCTGTGAGTCAGCCCACCTCCGTGCTGACGAGTAGTCCTGTGAGTCAGCCCACCTCCGTGCTGACGAGTAGTCCTGTGAGTCCGCCCACCTCAGTGCTGACGAGTAGTCCTGTGAGTCAGCCCACCTCCGTGCTGACGAGTAGTCCTGTGAGTCAGCCCACCTCCGTGCTGACGAGTAGTCCTGTGAGTCAGCCCACCTCCGTGCTGACGAGTAGTCCTGTGAGTCAGCCCACCTCCGTGCTGACGAGTAGTTCCTGTGAGTCAGCCCACCTCCGTGCTGAAGAGGAGTCCTGTGAGTCAGCCCACCTCCGTGCTGACGAGTAGTCCTGTGAGTCCGCCCACCTCAGTGCTGACGAGTAGTCCTGTGAGTCAGCCCACCTCCGTGCTGACGAGTAGTCCTGTGAGTCAGCCCACCTCCGTGCTGGCGAGTAGTCTTGTGAGTCAGCCCACCTCCGTGCTGACGAGTAGTCCTGTGAGTCAGCCCACCTCCGTGCTGGCGAGTAGTCTTGTGAGTCAGCCCACCTCCGTGCTGACGAGTAGTCCTGTGAGTCAGCCCACCTCCGTGCTGACGAGTATTTCCTGTGAGTCAGCGCACTTCCTTGCTGACGAGTAGTCTTGTGAGTCAGCCCACCTCCGTGCTGACGAGTAGTCCTGTGAGTCAGCCCACCTCCGTGCTGACGAGTAGTCTTGTGAGTCAGCCCACCTCCGTGCTGACGAGTAGTCCTGTGAGTCAGCGCACCTCCGTGCTGACGAGTAGTCCTGTGAGTCAGCGCACTTCCGTGCTGACGAGTAGTCCTGTGAGTCAGCGCACCTCCGTGCTGACGAGTAGTCTTGTGAGTCAGCCCACCTCCGTGCTGACGAGTAGTCCTGTGAGTCAGCCCACCTCCGTGCTGACGAGTAGTCCTGTGAGTCAGCCCACATCCGTGCTGGCGAGTAGTCCTGTGAGTCAGCGCACCTCCGTACTGACGAGTAGTCCTGTGAGTCAGCCCACCTCCGTGCTGACGAGTAGTCCTGTGAGTCAGCGCACCTCCGTGCTGACGAGTAGTCCTGTGAGTCAGCGCACCTCCGTGCTGACGAGTAGTCCTGTGAGTCAGCCCACCTCCGTGCTGACGAGTAGTCCTGTGAGTCAGCGCACCTCCGTGCTGACGAGTAGTCCTGTGAGTCAGCCCACCTCCGTGCTGACGAGTAGTCCTGTGAGTCAGCCCACCTCCGTGCTGACGAGTAGTCCTGTGAGTCAGCCCACCTCCGTGCTGACGAGTAGTCCTGTGAGTCAGCCCACCTCCGTGCTGACGAGTAGTCCTGTGAGTCAGCCCACCTCCGTGCTGACGAGTAGTCCTGTGAGTCAGCCCACCTCAGTGCTGACGAGTAGTCCTGTGAGTCAGCCCACCTCCGTGCTGACGAGTAGTCCTGTGAGTCAGCCCACCTCCGTGCTGACGAGTAGTCCTGTGAGTCAGCCCACCTCCGTGCTGACGAGTAGTCCTGTGAGTCCGCCCACCTCCGTGCTGACGAGTAGTTCCTGTGAGTCAGCCCACCTCCGTGCTGAAGAGTAGTCCAGTGAGTCAGCCCACCTCCGTGCTGACGAGTAGTCCTGTGAGTCCGCCCACCTCAGTGCTGACGAGTAGTCCTGTGAGTCAGCCCAATTCCGTGCTGACGAGTAGTCCTGTGAGTCAGCCCACCTCCGTGCTGGCGAGTAGTCTTGTGAGTCAGCCCACCTCCGTGCTGACGAGTAGTCCTGTGAGTCAGCCCACCTCCGTGCTGGCGAGTAGTCTTGTGAGTCAGCCCACCTCCGTGCTGACGAGTAGTCCTGTGAGTCAGCCCACCTCCGTGCTGACGAGTATTTCCTGTGAGTCAGCGCACTTCCTTGCTGACGAGTAGTCTTGTGAGTCAGCCCACCTCCGTGCTGACGAGTAGTCCTGTGAGTCAGCCCACCTCCGTGCTGACGAGTAGTCTTGTGAGTCAGCCCACCTCCGTGCTGACGAGTAGTCCTGTGAGTCAGCCCACCTCCGTGCTGACGAGTAGTCCTTTGAGTCAGCGCACTTCCGTGCTGACGAGTAGTCCTGTGAGTCAGCGCACCTCCGTGCTGACGAGTAGTCTTGTGAGTCAGCCCACCTCCGTGCTGACGAGTAGTCCTGTGAGTCAGCCCACCTCCGTGCTGACGAGTAGTCCTGTGAGTCAGCCCACATCCGTGCTGGCGAGTAGTCCTGTGAGTCAGCGCACCTCCGTACTGACGAGTAGTCCTGTGAGTCAGCCCACCTCCGTGCTGACGAGTAGTCCTGTGAGTCAGCGCACCTCCGTGCTGACGAGTAGTCCTGTGAGTCAGCGCACCTCCGTGCTGACGAGTAGTCCTGTGAGTCAGCCCACCTCCGTGCTGACGAGTAGTCCTGTGAGTCAGCGCACCTCCGTGCTGACGAGTAGTCCTGTGAGTCAGCCCACCTCCGTGCTGACGAGTAGTCCTGTGAGTCAGCGCACCTCCGTGCTGACGAGTAGTCCTGTGAGTCAGCCCACCTCCGTGCTGACGAGTAGTCCTGTGAGTCAGCCCACCTCCGTGCTGACGAGTAGTCCTGTGAGTCAGCCCACCTCCGTGCTGACGAGTAGTCCTGTGAGTCAGCCCACCTCCGTGCTGACGAGTAGTCCTGTGAGTCAGCCCACCTCCGTGCTGACGAGTAGTCCTGTGAGTCAGCCCACCTCAGTGCTGACGAGTAGTCCTGTGAGTCAGCCCACCTCAGTGCTGACGAGTAGTCCTGTGAGTCAGCCCACCTCCGTGCTGACGAGTAGTCCTGTGAGTCAGCCCACCTCCGTGCTGACGAGTAGTCCTGTGAGTCCGCCCACCTCAGTGCTGACGAGTAGTCCTGTGAGTCAGCCCACCTCCGTGCTGACGAGTAGTCCTGTGAGTCAGCCCACCTCCGTGCTGACGAGTAGTCCTGTGAGTCAGCGCACCTCCGTGCTGACGAGTAGTCCTGTGAGTCAGCCCACCTCCGTGCTGACGAGTAGTCCTGTGAGTCAGCCCACCTCCGTGCTGACGAGTAGTCCTGTGAGTCAGCCCACCTCCGTGCTGACGAGTAGTCCTGTGAGTCAGCCCACCTCCGTGCTGACGAGTAGTTCCTGTGAGTCAGCCCACCTCCGTGCTGACGAGTAGTCCTGTGAGTCAGCCCACCTCCGTGCTGACGAGTAGTCCTGTGAGTCCGCCCACCTCAGTGCTGACGAGTAGTCCTGTGAGTCAGCCCACCTCCGTGCTGACGAGTAGTCCTGTGAGTCAGCGCACCTCCGTGCTGACGAGTAGTCCTGTGAGTCAGCCCACCTCCGTGCTGACGAGTAGTCCTGTGAGTCAGCCCACCTCCGTGCTGACGAGTAGTTCTGTGAGTCAGCCCACCTCCGTGCTGACGAGTAGTCCTGTGATTCAGCCCACCTCCGTGCTGACGAGTAGTCCTGTGAGTCAGCCCACCTCTGTGCTGACGAGTAGTCCTGTGAGTCAGCCCACCTCCGTGCTGACGAGTAGTCCTGTGAGTCAGCCCACCTCCGTGCTGACGAGTAGTCCTGTGAGTCAGCCCACCTCCGTGCTGACGAGTAGTCCTGTGAGTCAGCCCACCTCCGTGCTGACGAGTAGTCCTGTGAGTCAGCCCACCTCCGTGCTGACGAGTAGTCCTGTGAGTCAGCCCACCTCCGTGCTGACGAGTAGTCCTGTGAGTCAGCCCACCTCCGTGCTGACGAGTAGTCCTGTGAGTCAGCCCACCTCCGTGCTGTGGCGTAGTCAGTTCAACCTCAAATTTGCATGAGGAAGATTTTTCCAGTCGTGCCGCAAATGGATTCAAGATGCTCACTTTCTTGCCATGATGCGCTCTGCGACGCTAGCTGCTTTAAGCTCTGCGACGCTAGCTGCTCTAAGCTCTGCGACGCTAGCTGCTCTGCGACGCTAGCTGCTCTGCGCTCTGCGACGCTAGCTGCTCTGCGCTCTGCGACGCTAGCTGCTCTGCGCTCTGCGACGCTAGCTGCTCTGCGCTCTGCGACGCTAGCTGCTCTGCGCTCTGCGACGCTAGCTGCTCTGCGCTCTGCGACGCTAGCTGCTCTGCGCTCTGCGACGCTAGCTGCTCTGCGCTCTGCGACGCTAGCTGCTCTGCGTTGTGCAACGCTAGCTGCTCTGCGCTCTGCGACGCTAGCTGCTCTAAGCTCTGCGACGCTAGCTGCTCTAAGCTCTGCGACGCTAGCTGCTCTGCGCTCTGCGACGCTAGCTGCTCTAAGCTCTGCGACGCTAGCTGCTCTGCGCTCTGCGACGCTAGCTGCTCTAAGCTCTGCGACGCTAGCTGCTCTAAGCTCTGCGACGCTAGCTGCTCTAAGCTCTGCGACGCTAGCTGCTCTGCGCTCTGCGACGCTAGCTGCTCTAAGCTCTGCGACGCTAGCTGCTCTGCGCTCTGCGACGCTAGCTGCTCTAAGCTCTGCGACGCTAGCTGCTCTGCGACGCTAGCTGCTCTAAGCTCTGCGACGCTGCCTGCTCTGCGCTCTGCGACGCTAGCTGCTCTGCGCTCTGCGACGCTAGCTGCTCTGCGCTCTGCGACGCTAGCTGCTCTGCGCTCTGTGACGCTAGCTGCTCTGCGCTCTGCGACGCTAGCTGCTCTAAGCTCTGCGACGCTAGCTGCTCTGCGCTCTGCGACGCTAGCTGCTCTAAGCTCTGCGACGCTAGCTGCTCTGCGCTCTGCGACGCTAGCTGCTCTAAGCTCTGCGACGCTAGCTGCTCTAAGCTCTGCGACGCTAGCTGCTCTAAGCTCTGCGACGCTAGCTGCTCTAAGCTCTGCGACGCTAACTGCTCTAAGCTCTGCGACGCTAGCTGCTCTAAGCTCTGCGACGCTAGCTGCTCTAAGCTCTGCGACGCTAGCTGCTCTGCGCTCTGCGATGCTAGCTGCTCTACGTTCTGCGATGTTAGCTGCTCTGCGATGCTAGCTGCTCTGCGCTCTGCGACGTTAGCTGCTCTACGCTTTGCGACGCTAGATGCTCTGCGCTCTGCGACGCTAGATGCTCTGCGCTCTCCCTCGAGACCACTGCAGCCGGTAACAGCAAGCTGTTCATCCGGACAATTAATCCATCTGTCTACAGACGAGTCCCTTGGGTGTTTGGTGAAATTGTGTCGAGCGCGCACCCTTGGTGTGGTGTGGACCCCTGAGTGACCTACAAGGTGTGGTGTGGACCCCTGAGTGACGTACAAGGTGTGGTGCGGGCCCCTGAGTGACGTACAAGGTGTGGTGCGGGCCCCTGAGTGACGTACAAGGTGTGGTGCGGGCCCCTGAGTGACGTACAAGGTGTGGTGCGGGCCCCTGAGTGACCTACAAGGTGTGGTGCGGGCCCCTGAGTGACGTACAAGGTGTGGTGCGGGCCCCTGAGTGACCTACAAGGTGTAGTGCGGGCCCCTGAGTGACGTACAAGGTGTGGTGCGGGCCCCTGAGTGACCTACAAGGTGTGGTGTGGACCCCTGAGTGACCTACAAGGTGTGGTGCGGGCCCCTGAGTGACCTACAAGGTGTGGTGCGGGCCCCTGAGTGACGTACGAGGTGTGGTGCGGGCCCCTGAGTGACCTACAAGGTGTGGTGCGGGCCCCTGAGTGACGTACAAGGTGTGGTTCGGGCCCCTGAGTGACGTACAAGGTGTGGTGCGGGCCCCTGAGTGACGTACAAGGTGTGGTGCGGGACCCTGAGTGACGTACGAGGTGTGGTGCGGGCCCCTGAGTGACGTACAAGGTGTGGTGCGGGCCCCTGAGTGACGTACGAGGTGTGGTGCGGGCCCCTGAGTGACGTTCAAGGTGTGGTGCGGGCCCCTGAGTGACGTACAAGGTGTGGTGCGGGCCCCTGAGTGATGTACGAGGTGTGGTGCGGGCCCCTGAGTGACGTACGAGGTGTGGTGCGGGCCCCTGAGTGACCTACAAGGTGTGGTGCGGGCCCCTGAGTGACCTACAAGGTGTGGTTCGGGCCCCTGAGTGACGTACAAGGTGTGGTGCGGGCCCCTGAGTGACCTACAAGGTGTGGTGCGGGCCCCTGAATGACGTACGAGGTGTGGTGCGGGCCCCTGAGTGACGTACGAGGTGTGGTGCGGGCCCCTGAGTGACGTACGAGATGTGGTGCGGGCCCCTGAGTGACGTACGAGATGTGTACGTCACTCAACAAGAACCAATTCAAAAACGTTCCCACACTGACCTACAATCCCATTCCCACTCAAACCCACCCACATCCCCATCCATATATTCCCTCATACACACACACACATCCCCATCCACATATTCCCTCGTACACACACATCCCCATCCACATATTCCCACATACACACACATCCCCTCCACATATTCCCACATACACACACATCCCCTCCACATATTCCCACATACACACACATCCCCATCCACATCCCTGCCCCCACTCAAAAGCTCTGCCAAATCTCCCTCCCTCCCACACCCCATTCCTACCCTTCTATCCCTATCCTCCTTCCGCCAAGTTGCCCCCTCCCCCTTTTTCCTTCCTGTCCTCCCTCCCCTTTCACCCCATACCCTCCCGCTCCCTTCCCTTTCACTTGAATCCCCGCTCCTCACCCCAGTATCCTCTGAGACCCTGTTATCCACCTCACAAATCCTCACACCCATGGAACAGCTTTCCCCACCAGCAGAACACTCACCAATTAGGCGATTTGAGAAGGGACAGAAGAAAGTGAGCCTCAAGGCAATGTACACTAACATAGATGGAATTACAAATAAAGCAAATGAGCTTGGAGAACGGGTACTAGAGGAAAACCCAGACATAATAGCACTCACAGAAACAAAGCTAACGGAAACCATAACAAATGCAGTGTTCCCACAGGAATATTATGTTATGAGAAAAGAGAGAGTTGGAAGAGGTGGTGGTGGTGTAGCTCTGCTGGTAAGAAAAGGCTGGGATTTTGAGGAGATGGTTATTCAGGGCTGTTAGGGTTTCAGTGAATACATAGCAGGTACAATAACAACTGGAAGACAAAAAAATTATAATCGTAGTCATATATAATCCACCACCAAATGACAGAAGACTCAGACAGGAATATGATAGAAACAACATGGCCACCATTAACATAACAGAGACAGCAGCTTCTGTTGCTAGCAGGAACGGATCTGGCCTACAAATCATGGGAGACTTCAACCAAAGGAAAATAGATTGGAAGAACAGAGATCCGCATGGAGAACCAGAAACATGGAGAGCTAAGCTGCTGGACGTGGCAACAAGACACTTTCTAAGCCAGCACATCAAGGAACCAACAAGAATGAGAGAAGATGAACCAGCCATGCTCGATCTGATATTTACCCTAAATGAGTGGGATATAAGGGAAGTTAAGATGCAAGCACCCTTATAAATGAATGACCACAGTGTATTAAACATTGAGTACCTGCTAGAGCTAGGAATTATCTTCCCTAAAAAAGAACTAGGAAACAAAAGGCTGGCATACCGAAAGGGAAACTATGAGGAGATGAGACGTTTCCTAATGGAAATACCTTGGGACACAAACCTCAGAGCTAAGTCTGTACAAGATATGATGGACTATGTCACCCAAAAGTGTCAGGAGGCAGTAAACAGTTTCATCCCGTCCCAAAGGGAAAAATCCGAGAAGCAACAGAAGAATCCATGGTATAATAGGGCATGTATGGACGCAAAGGGACTGAACAAAAGGGCATGGAGGAACTTCCGGAATAACAGAACACCAAAAGCAGAGAGAGATACCAGAGAACTAGGAATGAGTATATTAGTGTGAGAAGAGAAGCAGAGAAAAATTATGAAAATGATATAGCAAACAAAGCCAAGACCGAACCAAAGCTACTCCATAGTCACATCAGGAGGAAAACAACAGTGAAAGAACATGTAATGAAACTTAGAACAGGCGACGACAGGTATACAGAGAATGACAAAGAGGTGTGTGAAGAACTCAACAAGAGATTCCAGGAGGTCTTCACAATAGAACAAGGTGAGGTCACTGTGCTAGGAGAAAGGGAAGTAAACCAGGCAGCCTTTTCCATCTGGTCACCACTTGGTCCGGGAGACATCTCCTGTCACGCAGGGTGCAGTCGCGTCTCCACAGATCTCCAGTATCAGCTCTTGATACTGGTAATGGCTCAAAAGGGCCACCACTTACGAGCTATTCATGCCCGTGCCACCTTTTGGGTGGCTTCATCTTCATCAATCAATTCAATCTGTTTAAAATCACGGAAGACATCTTCCGTCACGCAGGGTGCAGTCGCACCTCCAAAGATCTCCAGTATCATCTATTGATACTGGTGATGGCTCAAAAGGGCCACCACTTACGAGCTATTCATGCCAGTGCCACCTTTTGGGTGGCTTCATCTTCATAACACATTCACAAGGGAGACATCTCCCGCCATGCAGGGTGCATTCGCACCTCCACAGATCTCCAGTATCAGCTCTTGATACTGGTAATGGCTCAAAAGGGCCACCACTTACGGGCTATTCATGCCCGTGCCACCTTTTGGGTGGCTTAATCTTCATCAATCAATCATCAATCAATCAATCAGGCAGCCTTGGAAGGATTCGAAATTACAAGTGAGGAGGTCAAGAGACACTTGCTGGATCTGGATGTTAGAAGCGCTGTTGGTCCAGACGGGATCTCACCATGGGTACTACCAGACCACGCACTAGAAAGTGAAGGGACGACGACGTTTCTGTCCGTCCTGGACCATTCTCAAGTTGATTGTCTCCGACTTGAGAATGATTTGAGAATATCTAGAGATATTAGAAAGAACTTTTTTAGTGTCAGAGTGATTGACAAATGGAGTGCATTAGGAAGTGATGTGGTGGAGGCTGACTCCATACACAGTTTCAAGTGTAGATATGATAGAGCCCAGTAGGCTCAGGAACCTGTACACCTGTTGACTGACGGTTGAGAGGCGGGACCAAAGAGCCAGAACTCAGCCCCTGCAAGCACAATTAGGTGAGTACATTCCCTCATACATACACATCCCCATCCACATTCCCTCATACACACATCACCATCCACATATTCCCTCATTCACACACATCCCCATCCACATCCCCACATGTACACACATCACCATCCACTTTCCCACATACACACATCCCCCATACACATTCCCTCATACACAAATGAGCAGTAACAGCTCTGAATGAAAGCTGAAAGCATTAGCAGAAAGCAGCAAATGAAAGCACTAACCTCACAGGAGGAGCTAGATGCATGAGGCAGTTACTGGAAAGGAAAAGGGCTGTAGTAGTAATATGTGTTAAGGAACAAGAGGGTTCCACAAGGGAAGAATGGAGGTCCAAGGACAAAGCAGCAGTGGCAGGGATACTAAAGGAGATAGGTATGGAAGGGGCTGAAACAGATATAGAAAAGTTTCCCCCGGATTGGCCAGTACAACAAAGACAAAGACCGGTTGATCAAGGTAGTGCTCGAAAACGAGTGCATCAAAGAGGACATACTAGTAAAAAAGAGCAAACTGAATTATGTAACGAATTACAGACAGGTATTCCTTCAGAGGGACATGGCCAGGGAAGAGATAATACAGGTAGCAGATGCAAGGAAAAGGCGCAGGCTGAGGGAAGGGAGCCAGGGAACCTCAACCCCCAACCCAGCAATCCCAAGAGGGGTGTGTGGAACCCCAACCCAACTTGGGAACCCCAGAGGAAACTGCAACTGTAGGAACCGACCTGTGAGATTTATATTTATTTAATTTATATGAATTTATATAGAATTTATATTTACGTTAATTTATATATTTTGATAGCAATTTGTATGATGATAAGTGGACTGTATTTCTGCAATAATCTCACAAATCGATCCACTACACATTAGGGGGGGTTTATATTGAATTTATATATATGCAGCCAATCAAACTACAGTATTAAACTACATATATTGTTAAACATTTAAGAGGTTCCTTATCTTATTTTACAGCAGGCCTTAGTCCACCAGGTATAACTAGGGTGTAGACACCAAATTTTCCTCATGTGAGGTAGCTTCCATCACCCAGTAACTGGTACACAAAGCATGCTTCCTTGTCTTGACCTATCAAAAGGGCGCTAGCTGTAAAGCCAGAATCCTAATATATGACAGCTATATCAGAGAAAACACTGTACATTGAACCATAAAGACCAAGGCTTAATTACCTTGTTTGAGTCGATCATTTGTGATCTAACCTGCTCACCCAATATCTACCTGACATAAATGGCCATAAATGAAAGATAAACGGGTTTCGGAAAGACACCTCCCTTGTATTTGCTGACAGCGTGTTGATGAAGGAAGACCACTACTCTGATCTTCGTCACACTTCGTCGAAGAGAATTAACAGGAACCGAGTTTGCTCCCGTGCCTCTGGTCTAAGTACAATAACAATGGCTGACCACTCCCTCCTCACTGACGCCTCCCTCACTTTGTAGAGATGTCAGTAACTGATTGAATGGTCACATTTACTCTATTTTAATATTGATAATTAAGTTCATTTATATGAGATGTTTTTATGATGGTAAATTCCAAAAACTAATGTATTTAAGAATAATTCCCACCATAACAGGTGGTGAATTTATAATAGTATGTGGTAATGATATCCCGTTTTCTATAGACGGAAAGTTCCACTACAAGTTACATTTTCTATGGGTTAACTTGTTTATACAACACAGCAGCAATATTGTCTGCATGTTGAATTAATATTAGTTAATGGTGTCGGATTTTCCAACAGCAACATCCCAACTCACCACCCTATAGGTGGGGAGTTCCACCATTCCACTCAATTCCACCCTCCCTCTCTACCCCGAGTACCCCCTTCCCTCCCTCCCCTTGGTCTTCCTCCTGCCCCAAGCTGGCCCAGACACGAACTAAGTCCTCCATCCCCCACCCCAGTTCTAAGCCATCCTTTCCCCTGCCCCTCCTTCCCCCCCACCCCACCTCCTTTAGAACCCCTGGTAACTACCCCACAGAAGGATGAGCTTACCCAAGCAGCAAAAAACCATGGAACACCTTTCTGCACTTGTGGGGAGGGTGGGCGAAAATGGATATAGGAAATTGAACTTCAAGGTAATGTACTGAAACGTCGATGGGATTACCAACAAAGCAAGTGAACAGGCAGAAAGGGCGCAGGAAGAAAACCCAAATGTAATAGGACTCACAGAAACAAAATTGTCAGGAGCCATAACAAATGCTGTGTTTCCAAAGGACATTTATATAGTAAGGAAAGAAAGAGACGGGAAAGGACAAGGAGGAGTGGCTCTGCTGTTCAGGAAGGACTGGAGCTTTGAAGAGATGGAAATTCCAGGCTGCGACAGATTCAGATATTACATAACAGGAACTATCACAATGGGTGGACCTAAGATAATAGTGGCAGTTATTTACAACCCTCCATTAAATGACAGAAGACCCAGACAAGGGTTCGACAGAAAAAATATGGCTACCATTAACATAATAGAGAGAGCAGCTTCAGTTACCTGCAGGAATGGATCCAAACACTTAATCATAAGCGATTTCAACCATTGAAAGATAGACTGGGAGAATGGGGACCCACATGGAGGTGAAAACACATGGAGATCTAAACTTTTGGAAGTGAGTACAAGGAACTTTCTGAGCCGACATGTCAAGGGACCCACAAGAATGAGAGGAAATGACGAACCCGCTAGACTCGACCTGATATTCACCTTAAATGACTCAAAAATAAGGGAAGTCAAATATGAAGCCCCTGTAACACGGGGAAGGGGCTCCTCTCTACTTACTTCTCTTCCTTCTTTTCCCGTATTCTTACTTTTTATTCTCTACCAAGGGACTCCAAAACTTTTACCAAAGCCAACTCCACGCCACGTGGTCCTAAGACGATTGACCGACTTAGGATTCTACACCCAGTATGACGTGACCTAGGCTTTGAGCAAAACCCTAGAGTCGCCTCTACGCTGCCACCACCAGACCAGCAACACCGAGCAATGATCGAGGTCTGGATCGATCACGCTAATTAATCAACCTTGGGGCTTGATCCCCACTATAACCGATGACCGTGGAAACTTTAAGAGTGTGAAATTAATTACACGGGAATGATTCGATGTTAGAATCGGCGCCCAATCCAACTTTACCTCGTGTGGACCACGTGACCAGGACAAGTTTACACATAAAACACATGGAAATAATAAAATGCAAAATATTAACAAATTTAATTTATTAAAAGAAAAACTAAAACAAAATCTAAATATGTTCACTCCCTGTCACTTTAACACTCCCTACTTGACCTGAGTGGCAATGAAGACTATTCCTATACATAACCATAGCAACTATACCTTGGGCAACCAGCTAAAGATGTTGGGCTGGTCTTGGGGAGAGGTAAGATGGTTGACCTCTTATCCCAGTTGCTCTTGTGTCCACACTGATCTCTTCCTCATCTGGTCTAGCCCAGACTAGAACATTGTATCCTTCCGCCTAGTCAAAGTTCTACCAAGTTACTAGCAAGGTTTAAGTTATAACAATTAACCTCTGTTGTACTTAATTGATCCAGACTGGTTGAATTATTTTACTGAAATTAAATTACACAAACATCTAACGGCAGAGCTGTTCCCGATCCCTAAAATGGTTAATTGAACTTTGAGAAATAGTAGACATGTCAACCCTGCTGACCTATGAACGCCGGTCACTCCGCCTTACAAGTTAGATCTGATTCGTGACGTCACTGATGGTGACTTAAACTCAATAATTAGAATACTCTTGATATTGTATCCAGTACTATTATACAATACAATTTTAATGCAAAATGAATAAAGGCTAATTTTCTCTAAATTACTGAATACTATAGGATGGTTCATTATACACAACTATGAACAAAGCGTCGATGTTATTTTCACCGTGAATTCCCCTGGGGAATCAGGTTCCCAGGTCACCATGCGGGCTCAGCTTCCCATTCTCTTTTGTCGATAAACCACTCTGGATAATTCTTACAACCAGCCTAGTTTGTTACAACCCCCCCCCCCCCGCACAAGCACGGGGAAGGGGCTCCTCTCTACTTACTTCTCTTCCTTCTTTTCCCGTATTCTTACTTTTTATTCTCTACCAAGGGACTCCAAAACTTTTACCAAAGCCAACTCCACGCCACGTGGTCCTAAGACGATTGACCGACTTAGGATTCTACACCCAGTATGACGTGACCTAGGCTTTGAGCAAAACCCTAGAGTCGCCTCTACGCTGCCACCACCAGACCAGCAACACCGAGCAATGATCGAGGTCTGGATCGATCACGCTAATTAATCAACCTTGGGGCTTGATCCCCACTATAACCGATGACCGTGGAAACTTTAAGAGTGTGAAATTAATTACACGGGAATGATTCGATGTTAGAATCGATGTTAGAATCGGCGCCCAATCCAACTTTACCTCGTGTGGACCACGTGACCAGGACAAGTTTACACATAAAACACATGGAAATAATAAAATGCAAAATATTAACAAATTTAATTTATTAAAAGAAAAACTAAAACAAAATCTAAATATGTTCACTCCCTGTCACTTTAACACTCCCTACTTGACCTGAGTGGCAATGAAGACTATTCCTATACATAACCATAGCAACTATACCTTGGGCAACCAGCTAAAGATGTTGGGCTGGTCTTGGGGAGAGGTAAGATGGTTGACCTCTTATCCCAGTTGCTCTTGTGTCCACACTGATCTCTTCCTCATCTGGTCTAGCCCAGACTAGAACATTGTATCCTTCCGCCTAGTCAAAGTTCTACCAAGTTACTAGCAAGGTTTAAGTTATAACAATTAACCTCTGTTGTACTTAATTGATCCAGACTGGTTGAATTATTTTACTGAAATTAAATTACACAAACATCTAACGGCAGAGCTGTTCCCGATCCCTAAAATGGTTAATTGAACTTTGAGAAATAGTAGACATGTCAACCCTGCTGACCTATGAACGCCGGTCACTCCGCCTTACAAGTTAGATCTGATTCGTGACGTCACTGATGGTGACTTAAACTCAATAATTAGAATACTCTTGATATTGTATCCAGTACTATTATACAATACAATTTTAATGCAAAATGAATAAAGGCTAATTTTCTCTAAATTACTGAATACTATAGGATGGTTCATTATACACAACTATGAACAAAGCGTCGATGTTATTTTCACCGTGAATTCCCCTGGGGAATCAGGTTCCCAGGTCACCATGCGGGCTCAGCTTCCCATTCTCTTTTGTCGATAAACCACTCTGGATAATTCTTACAACCAGCCTAGTTTGTTACAACCCCCCCCCCCCCCCCCGCACAAGCACGGGGAAGGGGCTCCTCTCTACTTACTTCTCTTCCTTCTTTTCCCGTATTCTTACTTTTTATTCTCTACCAAGGGACTCCAAAACTTTTACCAAAGCCAACTCCACGCCACGTGGTCCTAAGACGATTGACCGACTTAGGATTCTACACCCAGTATGACGTGACCTAGGCTTTGAGCAAAACCCTAGAGTCGCCTCTACGCTGCCACCACCAGACCAGCAACACCGAGCAATGATCGAGGTCTGGATCGATCGCG
This sequence comes from Procambarus clarkii, assembly GCF_040958095.1. Classification (NCBI taxonomy): domain Eukaryota; kingdom Metazoa; phylum Arthropoda; class Malacostraca; order Decapoda; family Cambaridae; genus Procambarus; species Procambarus clarkii. Next base: position 17,635,004 of record NC_091157.1, read on the forward strand.
CTAATTAATCAACCTTGGGGCTTGATCCCCACTATAACCGATGACCGTGGAAACTTTAAGAGTGTGAAATTAATTACACGGGAATGATTCGATGTTAGAATCGATGTTAGAATCGGCGCCCAATCCAACTTTACCTCGTGTGGACCACGTGACCAGGACAAGTTTACACATAAAACACATGGAAATAATAAAATGCAAAATATTAACAAATTTAATTTATTAAAAGAAAAACTAAAACAAAATCTAAATATGTTCACTCAATGTCACTTTAACACTCCCTACTTGACCTGAGTGGCAATGAAGACTATTCCTATACATAACCATAGCAACTATACCTTGGGCAACCAGCTAAAGATGTTGGGCTGGTCTTGGGGAGAGGTAAGATGGTTGACCTCTTATCCCAGTTGCTCTTGTGTCCACACTGATCTCTTCCTCGTCTGGTCTAGCCCAGACTAGAACATTGTATCCTTCCGCCTAGTCAAAGTTCTACCAAGTTACTAGCAAGGTTTAAGTTATAACAATTAACCTCTGTTGTACTTAATTGATCCAGACTGGTTGAATTATTTTACTGAAATTAAATTACACAAACATCTAACGGCAGAGCTGTTCCCGATCCCTAAAATGGTTAATTGAACTTTGAGAAATAGTAGACATGTCAACCCTGCTGACCTATGAACGCCGGTCACTCCGCCTTACAAGTTAGATCTGATTCGTGACGTCACTGATGGTGACTTAAACTCAATAATTAGAATACTCTTGATATTGTATCCAGTACTATTATACAATACAATTTTAATGCAAAATGAATAAAGGCTAATTTTCTCTAAATTACTGAATACTATAGGATGGTTCATTATACACAACTATGAACAAAGCGTCGATGTTATTTTCACCGTGAATTCCCCTGGGGAATCAGGTTCCCAGGTCACCATGCGGGCTCAGCTTCCCATTCTCTTTTGTCGATAAACCACTCTGGATAATTCTTACAACCAGCCTAGTTTGTTACAACCCCCCCCCCCCCCGCACAAGCACGGGGAAGGGGCTCCTCTCTACTTACTTCTCTTCCTTCTTTTCCCGTATTCTTACTTTTTATTCTCTACCAAGGGACTCCAAAACTTTTACCAAAGCCAACTCCACGCCACGTGGTCCTAAGACGATTGACCGACTTAGGATTCTACACCCAGTATGACGTGACCTAGGCTTTGAGCAAAACCCTAGAGTCGCCTCTATGCTGCCACCACCAGACCAGCAACACCGAGCAATGATCGAGGTCTGGATCGATCACGCTAATTAATCAACCTTGGGGCTTGATCCCCACTATAACCGATGACCGTGGAAACTTTAAGAGTGTGAAATTAATTACACGGGAATGATTCGATGTTAGAATCGATGTTAGAATCGGCGCCCAATCCAACTTTACCTCGTGTGGACCACGTGACCAGGACAAGTTTACACATAAAACACATGGAAATAATAAAATGCAAAATATTAACAAATTTAATTTATTAAAAGAAAAACTAAAACAAAATCTAAATATGTTCACTCCCTGTCACTTTAACACTCCCTACTTGACCTGAGTGGCAATGAAGACTATTCCTATACATAACCATAGCAACTATACCTTGGGCAACCAGCTAAAGATGTTGGGCTGGTCTTGGGGAGAGGTAAGATGGTTGACCTCTTATCCCAGTTGCTCTTGTGTCCACACTGATCTCTTCCTCGTCTGGTCTAGCCCAGACTAGAACATTGTATCCTTCCGCCTAGTCAAAGTTCTACCAAGTTACTAGCAAGGTTTAAGTTATAACAATTAACCTCTGTTGTACTTAATTGATCCAGACTGGTTGAATTATTTTACTGAAATTAAATTACACAAACATCTAACGGCAGAGCTGTTCCCGATCCCTAAAATGGTTAATTGAACTTTGAGAAATAATAGACATGTCAACCCTGCTGACCTATGAACGCCGGTCACTCCGCCTTACAAGTTAGATCTGATTCGTGACGTCACTGATGGTGACGTAAACTCAATAATTAGAATACTCTTGATATTGTATCCAGTATTATTATACAATACAATTTTAATGCAAAATGAATAAAGGCTAATTTTCTCTAAATTACTGAATACTATAGGATGGTTCATTATACACAACTATGAACAAAGCGTCGATGTTATTTTCACCGCGAATTCCCCTGGGGAATCAGGTTCCCAGGTCACCATGCGGGCTCAGCTTCCCATTCTCTTTTGTCGATAAACCACTCTGGATAATTCTTACAACCAGCCTAGTTTGTTACACCCCCATAGGAATGAGTGACCACAGTGTATTGATATTTGAGTATCTGGTAGAAGTAGGGATAACCCATCCAAGGATGGGATTGGAAGGAAAAAGACTAAATTAACGAAGAGGAAAATATGACGAGATGAGGAACTTCCTAATGGGAATACCATGGGAAACAGAACTCAGAGAAAAGACTGTACAGGATATATGATGGATTATGTCACTCAGAAGTGTCAGGAGGCTGCAGAAAGGTTTATCCCAGTCCAAAAAGTGAAAAATGAAAAGCAACAGAAGAATCCGTGGTTCAACCAGGAATGTGCGGCAGCGAAGCAATTGAGTAAGAGAACATGGCGAAACTACAGGAACAACAGAACACCAGAGAGCAGGGAGAGATACCAGAGGGCCAGAAATGAGTACATTAGAGTGAGGAGAGAAGCAGAGAGACAGTATGAAAATGACATCGCGAATAAAGCTAAGACCCAACCAAAACTGCTCCACAGCCACACCAAGAGGAAAAGAGCAGTGAAGGAACATGTGATGAAACTGAGAAAAGGGGAGAACAGATACACAGAGAACGACAAAGAGGTGTGTGAAGAACTCAACAAGAGATTCCAGGAGGTCTTCACAATAGAACAAGCTGAGGTCCCAGCACTAAATGAGGAGGCAAACCGAACAACCTTGGAGGAATTTTACATCACCAGTGATGAGGTCAAAGGGAATCTGTTGGAGCTGAATGTGTCAAAAGCCTGACAGCCTGACAGAATCTCACCGTGGATTCTAAAAGGAGGTGCAGAAGCACTAAGTGTGCCACTCTCTATTGTGTCTAACATGTCACTGAAACGAGAGACATTCCGGAAACTGGAAGACAGCTAATGTAGTCCCAATTTACAAAAAGGGTGACAGGCAAGAAGCACTGAACTACAGGCCAGTTTCCTTAACATGAATACCATGCAAGGTGATGGAAAAGATCGCGAGGAACAGGCTCGTAGAGCATCTGGAGGGAAACAGCTTTGTAACACACCACCAGCATGGGTTTAGAGATGGTAAATCGTGCCTCACAAGCCTAATAGAATTCTATGACCAAGCAACACAAATTAGACAGGAAAGAGAAGGGTGGGCAGACTGCATTTACTTGGACTGTCAGAAAGCCTTTGACACAGTACCTCACAGAAGGATGTTATAAAAGTTGGAATAGCAGGCAGGAGTAAAAGGTAAGGTGCTACTGGATAAGGGAGTATCTAAGCAATAGGAAACAACGGGTAACGGTGAGGGGGGAGGCATCAGAGTGGCGAGATGTCACCAGCGGGGTTCCACAGGGCTCTGTACCATCCTGTTTCTATTATATGTAAACGACCTTCCATTGGTATAGACTCATTCCTCTCAATGTTTGCTGATGATGCAAAAATTATGAGAAGAATCAAGACGGATGAAGATAGACAGAGACTACAGGACGACCTGGACAAACTAGAGTAATGGTCTAGAAAATGGCTGCTAAAGTTCAACTCAGAAAAGTGTAAAGTAATGAAATTAGCGAAGGGAGCAGAAGGCTGAACACAAGGTACCACCTGGGAGGTGAAATCCTGCAAGAGTCAAATAGAGAGAAAGATCTGGGGGTCGATATCATACCGAACCTGTCCCCAGAGACCGACATCAAAAGGATATCATCAGCGGCATATGCTAGACTGGCCAATATAAGAAATGCCTTTAGAGACTTGTGTAAGGAATCTTTCAGGACCCTGTATACCACTTATGTAAGACCAATCCTGAAGTAAGCAGCTCCAGTCTGGATTCCATACCTAGTTAAACACAAGACGAAGTTAGAGAAGATTCAGAGGTATGCCACCAGACTGGTCCCGGAACTGAGAGGAATGAGCTACGTGGAAAGGCTAAGGGAGCTGAACCTCACAACCCTGGAAAACAGAAGAGTAATGGGAGACATGATAACCACCCACAAAATTCTCAAGGGAATGGACAGAGTGGACAAAGACAAACTCTTTAGCACGGGTGGAACATGAACACGGGGACACAGGTGGAAACTTAGTACCCAGATGAGCCACAGAGACGCTGGAAAGAATTTTTTCAGTGTCAGGGTAGTTAACAAATGGAATGCATTAGGAAGTGATGTGGTGGAGGCTGACTCCATACACAGTTTCAAATGTAGATATGATAGAGTCCAATAGGCTCAGGAATCTTTACACCAGTTGATTGACAGTTGAGAGGCGGGACCAAAGAGCCAGAGCTCAACCCCCCCAAACACAACTAGGTGAGTACACATCTCTCTGCTGCTGAAATTCCATAACTCCACTTAGGAATTGAGCGAGGTGTAAATGTAATGAGAAAATATATTCTCTGAGGCAGTGAAGGTCATAAAGACGAGAGTGTACTGCGATAAGCTGGCAATATGACTCAGTCACTTCTGCTTGCTTCATGCACGATTCCTCGGGCCCTTGGCTAATTACTAGTTGGGTTGTTAAGCTCTCCGATTGCTTATGATGACTTGTTAGGGAGTTAAAAGGTTCAATGAGGCAGAATTAGGAGGCTTTAGTGAAGGGAATTTTATTTTATAATGTAGTAGGAGATATGTGGCTGTTAAGTAAAAGTCTGATAATTATTTTTTGTATCTAATTTTATCATGCACTGCCATCACCATCTACTGCTGTTACCACCACCACTCTCATCCTCAACCACTCCTACCATAGTTTATTACTAGTATGATCTTGGCAGCCCCTCCCCTAATGTGTGTGTAGGGGGTGGTGGTGGTGGTGGTGGTAGTGGTAGTGGTGGTTGAGGGCGTGTTTCACCTCAACAAAGCAGTATTCCCATACCAAACTTGGTGACTGGGAGAAGCAAGATCACTCACACTAAGCCTCCGTGACTACATAGCACCTGGAAGAGATACGAGGACAAGGAACTAGGGTATGAGACAGCCGTGTAAGGAATGATACCTAACCACTTGCACCACCAGGGATCGAACGCCGACCTTGCATGATACAAAGGCCGTTGCCCTAGAGACTGTTTGAGCCGGATGGACATGCATGATCAGAAGCTCACCATGTGGGAACCGACCTGTGAGATTTATATTTATTTAATTTATATGAATTTATATTTACGTTAATTTATATACTTCGATAGCAATTTGTATGATGTTAAGTGGACTTTATTTCTGCAATAATCTCATAATCTCACAAATCGCTCCTCTACACATTAGGGGGGGTTTATATTAATTGAATTTATATATATGCAGCCAATCAAACTACAGTATTAGACAACATACATTGAAGAGGTTCCTTATCTTATTTGTACAGCAGGCCTTAGTCCACCAGGTATAACCAGGATGTAGACACCACATTTTCCTCGTGTGAGGTAGCTTCCAACACCCTGGTAACTGATGCACAAAGCATGCTTCCTCGTCTTGACCTGTCAAAAGGGCGCTAGCTATGAAGCCAGAATCCTAATATATGACAGCTATATCAGAGAAAACACTGTACAAGGAAACATAAAGACCTGGGCTTAATTACCTTTAGTATGAGGCGATCTCGTGCTCTAATCGGTACACCCTACCTAATGACATTAATGGCCATAAATGATAGATAAATGGGTTTTGGCAGAACACTTAACTCGAATTTGTTGACAGCGTGTTGATGATGGTACACCTTTGGTTTCCATAACACTTCGTCCAAGTAAAATTAACAGGAGCCGAATTGCTCCCATCCCGCCAAACACACACCGAAACTATGACGTTGGTACAACGTTCGAACAAGTTTTAACACCTCCTAACCAGTTATAACAACCAATATAGCATGTTGTAACAACGTTCTAATACGTCATAAACACGTTAAGCCAAGATGTAACAACTTTTTTACAAGTTGTAACAAGTGGAAAATAGAGACAGTTTTGGTTTGTGTTTGCAGGGATGCCTCTGGTCTAATACAGTAACAATGGCTGACCACTCCCTCCTTCCTGACGCTACTGGCCTACATTGTCCAGATGACAGTAAGTAATAGAAGGGCACATTTACTCTATTTTAATTCTGATAATTAAGTTAATTTATATGAGATGTTTTTATGATGGTAAAGTCCAAAGACAAATGTATTTAAGAATAATTCCCACCATAATAGGTGGTGAATTTATAACAGTATGTGGAATGATATCCCATTTTCTATAGATGGAAATTCCACTACAATTTACGTTTTCTATGGGTAACTTGTTTATACAACACAGCAATTATTATCTGTCTGTATGATATTATTAAATGGTGTTGGATTTTCCGACACAATTCCCCATGGGCTGCTCACGGGTCGAAGTCCTATTTAGAACAGACGAACACCGATACTCCTCCTTCGAATTATTAGATTAATTTGATGTTAGTAGTTAGTAATCACACATTTGTGCGTCTGTTCGTACAGGACGGATGTCCCGTACTAGAGTTGCAGAGGTTAGAAGTCTAATGCGATTTCATTTCCCTGTTAACTCTTGAAAGGCTAAAATTCAAGCCTAATTACTTATTATTTAACCCAGAAGACTGAATGTGATCAAGTACTACAGTCAAGTAATATTCAGGGACTGCAGTGAGATCAGTGACATTAGATATAACTTGAAGTCTGTTCAGGTAACTGGTCACTGATATATAAACACTGAGGCCCATGGAATACATCTTGATTAAATAATAAATGTATCAAATCAGTCATCAGATTTATTGGGGTTTAATTTAGTTAATTGATTCAGAAGATTGAATAGCTCATCATTGAAGTAAAGTATGGTTCTGAGACTGCAGTGGGTTCAGTGACATTGGTCGCAGTGACTTGTAGCTGTTTAGGCTACTGTTCACTGATTTGCCACTGAGGCCTCATGAACTCATCTTCAGCTTCAAATGATGATACTAACATCAACCTCTGTTGGTATAGTCAGCTGTAATCTCCTTAGTATAATGCTACTGGAGAAATATAATCAGCTGACAAATTTAGATTTCTACTGGTATTGTTTATCTGCAGGCATAGGTCTCCTCAGGCTTGATACTGGGCCTGAGAGTAATTTACCTCCTGCAGACTTTAACATGGTTATGCCCTGATATTTAGTAGGGCTACCGATGAATCGATGACAATAGTCTGTCCCTACAAGGAGACCGAAGTCGGTGAGGTGATCAGACTTAATATTATCTGCCAATTTTATTCCTCTATTTCTCAGGAATTTGGCTGTTGCTCTCAGACCTTGAACTTGTAGCTCTACTGGTATTTTGTCCACCACAATGGTTTGTACTCTACAGACGTACCTGCCTAAACGTACTGATGGTTGTACCACCTGGTAGACTTGAGGTCCTGCATCTGTTACAAACCCTGAGATATTGAATGACATCTGGGCTACAGGCCTTAATTGTAGTTCATCTGCCAGCTTTTTAGTGACATGTTCTCTGGGATCCTTGGTCAAACAACCCACGGGTATGGACCTTGGCCCTCTTATTCAGGATGGTAATTTGGGCAGTAGGCAAAGTCGTATTACCTTTAGACTTTGCCGATTGGACACTCTTTGTTTGTTGCACCTTGCAGTACTGTACTGTGGTGGGAATGCAATCTTCCACCTTGGGTATTGAATACGTTAATTTCGTATATTTGCACAGTGCTGCATGGTGCCTACCTCTTCTACACCTGTTGCAGGTGTTGAATTGGGTATCACAATAGTCTATGTTGTGTGACTTGAGACACCTTGAACATCTCCCTAATTCCTGGAGTCGCTCAATACGAGTGTCTCTGGTTGGATAATTAGCACAACAGTATGTTGAATGTTTCTTTTTGCAGAACATACATGTCCCCCAGCCTACTGCACGTTTGGAAGTTACCGGTTTGGGTGAACTAGTAACAGTAGGCTTGGAGGATTCTGCTGCATTGTCAGATTTTCTGCAACTTGATGTTAGACCTGGGTTGATGTTTATTTGGGGTAGTTGTTTTACCCTTTAACTGACTATTATTTTCTATTACTGAAGGCTTGCAAGAGGCTTTAACTTCCTCATTTGCACGTCGTTTGTTTATGATGGAATGTAAACCTTCAGTGATGTCCTGTACTGTCAGGATGGTGTTATGTTGATGTGCATATAATTCATCTAGTATATCGCTGGACAATTTTCGTTGAAGGACTACTTTGGTCATCCATTCACTAGTAGTTATATCAACCTTAAGACTGAATGTTCTTAGTAGTGACTCAAACACCATGCTGAAGGATTGTAATGAGTCAGCAGTCTGATCAGGTTGAGGTAAATCCAGCAATTGTAGTACTAGATGTATGACAGTTTTCTCATTGCCAGCATTATTCCTAGGAGGCTGGACTGGGAAATTAGTGCTGTTGCTATTTTCATTTACATTTTCTACTACTGGTTCAGCTTCACCTCTAGTTTGGAGGCATGTTAACTTAGTAGCCTCAGGTATTGGGTTTTCAGAATCCACAGAGACTGTGGATAAATTGTCTGAGAACTGCTTAATTTCTGGTGGTATAATATTGGGTGAAGCTGTAGTGGGTGAAGCTTTATCCTTGTTGATTAAAGGATCTAATCTGGCTTGACATTTATTCTCAAAAAGATCCAGATCATCCATAACATTATCTACTTTATTTGATGTACTTGCTAATTGTTCTGATTCAATTATCCTGTGTAAATGTTCCAACCTGGCTTGAGTTTCTTCTTCATATTGTGCTAGGTCAGACAGGAATGGTTCCACATCTTCAACTACTATGTCGTCGTCGTCGTGGACCTGATTTTGGTAAGATTTCCTATTTGCTTTCAATATATGCAATTGGGTTTGAATCTGTAATAGTGGTATTTTCAACCGACGATAATTAATTACAGGCTCATATAACAACTGTTCATATTGGTTGAGATCTCTTCTCAGTTGACGTTTACTTGCTACTAAAGCACGCTTTGCTTTATGTGGATTAGTCATGGTGACTTGTTAATTGGGCACCACTGGCTCATAAATTGTGAGCAAGTACTAATGGTAGCCTAGGGTAAATTTTGCACTCACTAGGCGATAATCCTACCTCTACTAGAGGTTAGCACTTAAAATTAATACACATTATATATATACAATCATACACACTAATGATTTGAGTGATAAACCAGTGTCATGGAAGTACCTTTAGGTTAGCTCTTCTATATCACCCTAGGATGGTATAGACACTAATTAATCACTCAAAGGTGTAATGATCATAAGTAAATTATTATATATACAACTCAACTCGAGTTGATAAAAATTACACCCAAAATAGGGTCTGGACCATTCATTAATGATGTTAGGTTGTTCAATATAGTACAACTGACTATGGTAATAATGGGACCATTGAGTAGTTGAACAATAAATAGTTCAACTAGTCAATGGTAATATCCTACCCTGTTGTGGGTTGGCAATTAGTAAATATTATACTGTGATCACTAGTGCAATATATATTAAATAATTCTCTATTTTGGAGAAATAATATACACAATTATTGATAATAGCCTCTTAATTAGCCTCTATGAAACTTCTAATATTATCTAGAAGTATTAAATATTATTAGTGACCTCGCGAAATAAACTCCACAAAGTTCGTGGATAATCTCTCGCAAAATTTAACACCACGAAATCCATGAACAATCTCGCGACACAGCCACTAATTTGGCTGGCTTCAATATTAGCGCTGTCATTTCACAGAATAACACGCCACCAAATCTGTGGGTGTGCATGAAACCGCTGATGAGGCTGATCTGAACTGAGTGGGGCTCGTGAACTCGCTCGAGGCAACGCCGCCGTCTTTGACTGCTGGCTTTGTATTTAATGAATCCACTGGTTAACTGGTTCATCCGGTACTAAGATGACCAAATGTGGGTTCAAAGGACCAAATAATCTGGTTCGAAGGACCAAATAATGTGGGAACCGACCTGTGAGATTTATATTTATTTAATTTATATGAATTTATATTTACGTTAATTTATATACTTCGATAGCAATTTGTATGATGTTAAGTGGACTGTATTTCTGCAATAATCTCATAATCTCACAAATCGCTCCTCTACACATTAGGGGGGGTTTATATTAATTGAATTTATATATATGCAGCCAATCAAACTACAGTATTAGACTACATACATTGAAGAGGTTCCTTATCTTATTTGTACAACAGGCCTTAGTCCACCAGGTATAACCAGGATGTAGACACCACATTTTCCTCGTGTGAGGTAGCTTCCAACACCCTGGTAACTGATGCACAAAGCATGCTTCCTCGTCTTGACCTGTCAAAAGGGCGCTAGCTATGAAGCCAGAATCCTAATATATGACAGCTATATCAGAGAAAACACTGTACAAGGAAACATAAAGACCTGGGCTTAATTACCCCTAATATGAGGCGATCTCGTGCTCTAACCGGTCACCCTACCTAATGATATTAATGGCCCTAAATGATAAATAAATGGGTTTCGGCAGAACACTTAACTTGAATTTGTTGACAGCGTGCTGATGATGGTACACCTTTGGTTTCCATAACACTTCGTCCAAGTAAAATTAACAGGAGCCAAATTGCTCCCATGCCTCTGGTCTAATACAATAACAATGGCTGACCGCCTAACAATGGCTTAGGGAGCCGGTCGGCCGAGCGGACAGCACACTGGACTTGTGATCCTGTGGTCCTGGGTTCGATCCCAGGCGCCGGCGAGAAACAATGGGCAAAGTTTCTTTCACCCTATTCCCCTGTTACCTAGCAGTAAATAGGTACCTGGGTGTTAGTCAGCTGTCACGGGCTGCTTCCTGGGGGTGGAGGCCTGGTCGAGGACCGGGCCGCGGGGACACTAAAGCCCCGAAATCATCTCAAGATAACCTCAAGATAGACCACTCCCTCCTTCCTGATGCTACTGGCCTACATTGTCCAGATGACAGTAAGTAATAGAAGGGTCACATTTACTCTATTTTAATTCTGATAATTAAGTTAATTTATTTGAGATGTTTTTATGATGGTAAATTCCAAAGACTAATGTATTTAAGAATAATTCCCACCATAATAGGTGGTGAATTTATAACAGTATGTGGAATGATATCCCGTTTTCTATAGATGGAAATTCCACTACAGTTTACGTTTTCTATGGGTAACTTGTTTATACAACACAGCAATTATTATCTGTCTGTATGATATTATTAAATGGTGTCGGATTTTCCGACACACCAAGCTTAATCACCTGTACAGGTTGCTGACCAACACCCTTGAGCTCGTCGTTCGAAAGCTGCGTATCCGGAACAGGGTGCATGTGCACAGTAAAATATTTGCATTGGTAAATTTTATTTTGGGGTGGATTCTGCTATAATTGTGAAGTTCCTCAAATAATATGACAACCTGTGTTTATTTACACTGGAATCTTCCCATCCTCCCCTGTCTTCAAGCTGGGCCGCATTTCCCTTGATTTTGTGTGGATGAATTTCGCTGCGCGGGCCTTAAGCCTCTGGCTGGCCCACTGAGAGTTACTCAGAGTCTTAGGCGGAGGATCAATCTAATGCAAAACAACGTCTGCGCTGTTAAATCTTCGTGGAAATCTAATTTTGTTTCTTACTCTGACCTCCACCGGTGTTGGCGAACTATCTGCCAAATATAGCAATGGACACTTCATTACTGCTCTCCGTTTTGCTAAATGCATCATGTTCATTCATAGATTGCAATTAGACTGCGTCATTTAGATAGCAATACAGACTCTCACCCTGACAACACTGACCACAATATGTGGTTACTAATGTGGTCAATATGTGGTCAGTAATGTGGTCAATATGTGGTCAGTAATGTGGCCATTATATGGTCAGTAATGTGTCCAATATGTGGTCATTTATGGTCGGTAATGTGGTCAATATGTGGTCAGTAATGTGGCCAATACGTGGTCATTTGTGGTCAGTAATGTGGTCAATATGTGGTCATTTGTGTTGAGTAATGTGGTCAGTAATGTGGTCAATATGTGGTCAGTTGTGTTCAGTAATGTGGTCATTTGTGGTCAGTAATGTGGTCAATATGTGGTCAGTTGTGTTCAGTAATGTGGTCAATATGTGGTCAGTAATGTGGCCAATATGTAGTCAGTAATGTGGTCAATATGTGGTCAGTTGTGTTCAGTAATGTGGTCAATATGTGGTCAGTTGGGTTCAGTAATGTGGTCAATATGTGGTCAGTTGTGGTCAGTAATGTGGTCAATATGTGGTCAGTTGTGTTCAGTAATGTGGTCAATATGTGTTCAGTAATGTGGTCAATATGTGGTCAGTTGGGTTCAGTAATGTGGCCAATATGTGGTCAGTAATGTGGTCAATATGTGGTCAGTTGTGTTCAGTAATGTGGTCAATATGTGGTCAGTTGTGGTCAGTAATGTGGCCAATATGTGGTCAGTTGTGGTCAGTAATGTGGTCAATATGTGTTCAGTAATGTGGCCAATATGTGGTGAGTAATGTAGCAATATGTGGTCAGTTGTGGTCAGTAATGTAGCAATATGTGGTCAGTTGTGGTCAGTAATGTGGTCAGTTGTGGTCAGTAATGTGGCCAATATCTGGTCAGTAATGTGGTCAATATGTGGTCAGTTGTGTTCAGTAATGTGGCCAATATGTGGTCAGTAATGTGGCCAATATGTGGTCAGTTGTAGTCAGTAATGTGGTCAATATGTGGTCAGTTGTGGTCAGTAATGTGGTCGATATGTGGTCAGATGGGGACAGTAATGTGGTCAGTAAGTGGTCAGTAATGTGGTCAATACGTAGTCAGTTGTGATCAGTAACGTAGTCAATATGTGGTCAGTTGTGGTCAGTAATGTGGTCAATATGTGGTCAGATGGGGACAGTAATGTGGTCAGTAAGTGGTCAGTAATGTGGTCAATACGTAGTCAGTTGTGGTCAGTAACGTAGTCAATATGTGGTCAGTAATGTGGTCAATATGTGGTCAGTAATCTTTGTCCTTACTTCCTTCTGGCCGTTAAAAGCACTTGCCCGGTGTATCTGTTAGTTCTGATGAAACCATTATAGACCAATACCAGAATACGCAGCGCCGGCATCGAATCCAAACCTTGTGAAGTGCAAAATTTCCCTCGAAAAAAATGCACATGATTGCAATAAGGAAAGAAAATTAGGAGGCAATAATCCAGTACGGCAATATAACACATGGAAGGGAAACGAAGACAAGATATGAGCTGGGATAGGGGGGGGGGACAGAGTGAAGGGATGATGCCCTCATCTCTCGAGACATCGGGGGATCGAGTGCCGACCTGGAAAAAAGTGAGATCGTCACTTTATCCACAAATCCAAATGGCATCTAGATTAGTGCCTGAATTAACCTGCAGGGAGAGATTAAGGAAACTCAGTCTCGCACCGTAGGATAAAAGAAAGAGGAGAGAGGACATGATCACCACATACAATATATCGTAGTAATAAATACAATGAACAAACCCATCCTTATAAACATAAACAAAAATAGACATGTAGTTACAGGTGGGAGCCGGAAACTCAAATAAATTACACTTAAAAAATTACTTGTACAAAGTACGGGAGGTCAACAAGTGTGATGCTCAGAAAGAAGAGATTGTGGAAGCCACCTCCAACTTCAACTTTTAGGCCAGATTCTACATAGAATTTCATCGTCAGGAAAGACAAATCATAACACAGTGGGTACAACAAGGCCACCAGACGGTACAACAAGGCCACCAGACGGTACAACAAGGCCACCAGACGGTACAACAAGGCCACCAGACGGTACAACAAGGCCACCAGACGGTACAACAAGGCCACCAGACGGTACAACAAGGCCACCAGACGGTACAACAAGGCCACCAGACGGTACAACAAGGCCACCAGACGGTACAACAAGGCCACCAGACAGTACAACAAGGCCACCAGACGGTACAACAAGGCCACCAGACGGTACAACAAGGCCACCAGACGGTACAACAAGGCCACCAGACAGTACAACAAGGTCACCAGACGGTACAACAAGGCCACCAGACGGTACAACAAGGCCACCAGACGGTACAACAAGGCCACCAGACGGTACAACATGGCCACCAGACGGTACAACAAGGCCACCAGACGATACAACATGGCCACCAGACGGTACAACAAGGCCACCAGACGGTACAACAAGACCACCAGACGGTACAACAGGGCCACCAGACGGTACAACAAGGCCACCAGACGGTACAACAAGGCCACCAGACGGTACAACAAGGCCACCAGACGGTACAACAGGGCCACCAGACGGCACAACAAGACCACCAGACGGTACAACAGGGCCACCATACGGTACAACAAGGCCACCAGACGGTACAACAAGGCCACCAGACGGTACAACAAGGCCACCAGACGGCACAACAGGGCCACCACCAGACGGTACAACATGGCCACCAGACGGTACAACAAGGCCACCAGACGGTACAACAAGGCCACCAGACGGTACAACAAGGCCACCAGACGGTACAACAAGGCCACCAGACGGTACAACAAGGCCACCAGACGGTACAACAAGGCCACCAGACGGTACAACAAGGCCACAATACGGTACAACAGGGCCACCAGACGGTACAACAAGGCCACCAGACGGTACACCAAGGCAACAATACGGTACAACAAGGCCACAATACGGTACAACAAGGCCACCAGACGGTACAACAGGGCCACCAGACGGTACAACAAGGCCACCAGACGGTACAATAAGGCCACAATACGGTACAACAAGGCCACCAGACGGTACAACAAGGCCACCAGACGGTACACCAAGGCAACAATACGGTACAACAAGGCCACAATACGGTACAACAAGGCCACCAGACGGTACAACAGGGCCACCAGACGGTACAACAAGGCCACCAGACGGTACAATAAGGCCACAATACGGTACAACAGGGCCACCAGACGGCACAACAAGACCACAATACGGTACAACATGCCTACAGACGGTATAAGAAGACCTCCAGACGGTACAACAAGGCCACCAAACGGTACAACAAGCCAACCAGACGGTACATTAGACAGTCCGCCCTCACGAGCATTCACAACGTCACTAAACTGATATACTAAACTGGCCGAACAATATAGACTTCAGCAACCCACCGGGATTGGCCAGCCGACTGATGAAGCAAACTCAAACCACCCAAAAAACCTGCCAACATAAAACAGTAATCCTCAGATAATTGCTAGCCAAACATGAACCAGCTATTGATGATGCTCGCTTAAACCTCCACTTTAAAGGATTAAAATGCTTTTCGTTCAGCTCAAAAAACCAGCTTACGCCAAGGTTATGTAGCTTAATGAACTACAACACAGACTAATAAGATAAAAAATACATAGCGGCCCAAATTCACGAAGGTAGTTACGAATGTTTTTCTTCTAAGCTACGAATGTTTTTTTCTTCTTAGCGCCTTCGTAGTGGCTACGTCGGTATTCAGGTAGCCACACTAAGAAGGAAAACCTTTGTAAGTTTGCTCCGTCAGCTAAGTGTGCTGTCGACCACTCGTAACTTTACATAAACTGGATATAACTCAATTTTTCTCTGTTACATAACACGGAGGATCGATTTTAAGATTTTAATATAAACAAAAGATTATAGCTGGTGAATCTCGTGAAGAGAAGTTCTTCGTGTTAGTTATATATGCATTCTCTGCTTGAAACGTGAAGGAAATATGTCTTTTATGATATTAGAATTAGTTTTATAATAGCAAGATATTATCCCAGTAGTTATTAAGTAAATAAACACTGGTGAACATGAAATATGAGAGAAGGTACCTGGTGGGAGCATTTACTGTCACCAAATGCCCCACTGCACACGTGATGTTAGGTAAGAAGGGTAAAAACTTCAAAAACTTCTCTCACTAAATAGTTAAACCTAAAATTATGACTGTATGGACTATTATGACCTATTAAAAAAAGTGAGAAGTGAGAGTCTAAGACCTCTTTCTGTTACAAAATTTGGTTGTGTAACAATAAATAATTAATTTTATTTATTAAACACACACACACACATATATATATATATATATATATATATATAAGGCACAACTCTCCTAAACACGAGAGTGAAGTATAGAACTTTAGAACACTTTCCTACCAGGAGACTCGAACCCTAGCCAGCACAGAAGCCTTCCAGCAACTGGCATAACAGGTACGCCTTAACCCGCTCCACCACCCACTCAGACCCCAGAGATGGTAATTTCGGAGTATTTAAATACACCAAAGATCACCACCTCCCAAGAGCACTAGAGCAAGTGAGGGGTCATTTAGACGTTAATTTCATCAAGTCCCTGTTAATAAGGCTTCTGTGCTGGCTAGGGTTCGAGTCTCCTGGTGGGAAAGTGTTCTAAAGTTCTATACTTCACTCTCGTGTTTAGGAGAGTTGTGCCTTAAGTATAGACACTGTGTCCTCCCATATTAACAGGGACTTGATGAAATTAACGTCTAAATGACCCCTCACTTGCTCTAGTGCTCTTGGGAGGTGGTGATCTTTGGTGTATTTAAATACTCCGAAATTACCATCTCTGGGGTCTGAGTGGGTGGTGGAGCGGGTTAAGGCGTACCTGTTATGCCAGTTGCTGGAAGGCTTCTGTGCTGGCTAGGGTTCGAGTCTCCTGGTGGGAAAGTGTTCTAAAGTTGTATACTTGACTCTCGTGTTTAGGAGAGTTGTGCCTTAAGCATAGACACTGTGTCTTCCCATATTAACAGGGACTTGATGAAATTAACGTCTAAATGACCCCTCACTTGCTCTAGTGCTCTTGGGAGGTGGTGATCTTTGTGGTATTTAAATACTCCGAAATTACCATCTCTTTTAAGGGTCTGAGCAGGTGGTGGAGAGGGTTAAGGCGTACCTGTTATGCCAGTTGCTGGAAGGCTTCTGTGCTGGCTAGGGTTCGAGTCTCCTGGTGGGAAAGTGTTCTA
This sequence comes from Procambarus clarkii, assembly GCF_040958095.1. Taxonomy (NCBI): domain Eukaryota; kingdom Metazoa; phylum Arthropoda; class Malacostraca; order Decapoda; family Cambaridae; genus Procambarus; species Procambarus clarkii. The sequence goes on from NC_091157.1 coordinate 17,652,164, forward strand.
AAGTTGTATACTTGACTCTCGTGTTTAGGAGAGTTGTGCCTTAAGCATAGACACTGTGTCTTCCCATATTAACAGGGACTTGATGAAATTAACGTCTAAATGACCCCTCACTTGCTCTAGTGCTCTTGGGAGGTGGTGATCTTTGTGGTATTTAAATACTCCGAAATTACCATCTCTTTTAAGGGTCTGAGCAGGTGGTGGAGAGGGTTAAGGCGTACCTGTTATGCCAGTTGCTGGAAGGCTTCTGTGCTGGCTAGGGTTCGAGTCTCCTGGTGGGAAAGTGTTCTAAAGTTGTATACTTGACTCTCGTGTTTAGGAGAGTTGTGCCTTAAATATATATATATATATATATATATATATATATATATATATATATATATATATATATATATATATATATATATATATATATATATATATATATATATATGTCGTACCTAGTAGCCAGAACGCACTTCTCTGCCTACTATGCAAGGCCCGATTTGCCTAATAAGCCAAGATTTCATGAATAAATTGTTTTTCCACTACCTAACCTACCTAACCTAACCTAACCTAACTTTTTCGGCTACCTAACCTAACCTCACCTATAAAGATAGGTTAGGTAGGGTTGGTTAGGTTCGGTCATATATCTACGTTAATTTTAACTCCAATAAAAAAATATTGACCTCATACATAATGAAATGGGTAGCTTTATCATTTCATCAGAAAAAAATTAGAGAAAATATATAAATACAGTAAAACGTGGCTTATTAGGCAAATCGGGCCTTGCATAGTAGGCCGAGAAGTGCGTTCTGGTTACTAGGTACGACACACACACATATATATATATATATATATATATATATATATATATATATATATATATATATATATATATATATATATATATATATATATATATATATATATATATGTCGTACCTAGTAGCCAGAACGCACTTCTCAGCCTACTATGCAAGGCCCAATTTGCCTAATAAGCCAAGTTTTCATGAATTAATGTTTTTTCGACGACCTAACCTACCTAACCTAACCTAACCTACCTTTTTCGGTTACCTAACCCAACCTACCCAATAAAGATAGGTTAGGTTAGGTTAGGTAGGGTTGGTTAGGTTCGGTCATATATCTACGTTAATTTTAACTACAATAAAACAAAATTGACCTCATACATAATGAAATGGGTAGCTTTATCAATTCATAAGAAAAAAATTAGAGGAAATATATTAATTCAGGAAAACTATGCTTATTAGGCAAATCGGGCCTTGCATAGTAGGCTGAGAAGTGCGTTCTGGCTACTAGGTACGACATATATATATATATATATATATATATATATATATATATATATATATATATATATATATATATATATATATATATATATATGACAATGTCAGACCACGGAGGAAAATGAAACAGGAAATTTCCTTAAGTACTTTCGTATATTAAATACATCTTCAGAAGGAATAATGTATTTGAATAATGTATTGAAGATGTATTTAATATACGAAAGTACTTAAGGAAATTTCCTGTTTCATTTTCCTCCGTGGTCTGACATTGTCACATTCTTAATCACGTGTTTATTTTCATGATACACACACACATATATATATATATATATATATATATATATATATATATATATATATATGACCGAAAAAGTAAGATTAATAATTCTAACACGAATTTTCTCGATCTTTCTTACGTTTCTTTTCACTGTTGATGGTAATTCAAAGATCAATTCTCCAAAATTCATTTTTATTTCTAGTCTGACGCGACACTTGAGCGCGTTTCGTAAAACTTATTACATTTTGAAAGACTTTAGTTTACACACACACACACAACTTTAACTGAATAGAGCTTAAACATTTTTCGAGTTTTTATACCTACATTTGGGTGAAGTGACATGTTACAATAGTTTTGGATGAGGTGAAAATAAACTTTTAACACAAGACAGAACACGAAACAATGAAATACAAACAGGTATTAAAGGTAGGTGACTGCAGAAGGCCTATTTTTATTTGCCCATATTTCTGGATGCTTCTATATTGGAGCGGAGTCTTGAAGTCGGTAGAATATAGTTGTGCATTAATTGGCTGTTGATTGCTGGTATTGACTTCTTGATGTGTAGTGCCTCGCAGACGTCGAGCCGCCTGCTATCGCTGTATCTATCGATGATTTCTGTGTTGTTTGCTAAGATTTCTCTGGTGATGGTTTGGTTGTAGGAAGAGGCTATATGTTCCTTAATGGAACCCTGTTGCTTATGCATCGTTAAACGCCTGGAAAGAGATGTTGTTGTCTTCCCTATATACTGAGTTTTTGAGACTTACAATCCTATTAGGATTGCCATTTATAAGAGGGCATTTGAAGGTATAGATGACGTTGGTCTCTTTTAAAACGTTCTGCTTTGTGTCTGGAGAGTTTCTCATGAGTTGGCTGGCCGTTTTTTTGGTTTTATAGTAAATTTTCAGTTGTATCTTCTGATTTTTGTCTGTAGGGATAACGTTTCTACTGACAATATCTTTCAGGACCCTTTCCTCCGTTTTATGGGCTGTGGAAAAGAAGTTCCTGTAAAATAGTCTAATAGGGGGAATAGGTGTTGTGTTAGTTCTCTCTTCAGAGGTTGCATGGCGTTTCACTTTCCTTCTTATGATGTCTTCCACGAAACCATTGGAGAAGCCGTTGTTGACTAGGACCTGCCCTTTAGAATTTAGTTTAGTTACTAAAGAATTTTTTAGAATTACTTTAGAAATTAGTTACTCTCTGACCAAACTAAATTCCAAAGGGTAACGAAGGACACAATAGCCGAACTGAAAGCAAAGGTCAACAAATTGATCGAAACTGTGAACGCCAAGAAATCTGGACTCCACCTGCCAAAGATTATTGGGGAATATAAACCTGGATATGCATATGGAAATGTCAAGACACACAAGCCTGGAAACCCACTTGTAAAGCCACTAGTATGCGCAGCATTTCGGGCAGGTCCTTACCCTAACAGATAATTTTAATTTAAGTAGATAAATTCTAGCAAAATTTATAAAATGTTAACAGGTACATTGCAAGAAAATATGAGATGAGAGAGATTAGTAGGTATATTAAAGAACATCAGTAGCTCTGATTGATTATGTTGTCAGCTTGATTTGTAATTTAATTAACAAAGATAAATAGGCACAACCCAGCAATCAATTTCAAGTTTCCACAACATTCCTGGAAAGTGTTTGAAAGGATTGGAAACGTTTGTTTTCACGAATTAGATACGATATTTTGTGTGGAATTAAATAGGTTTCCAAAACTTTTAACCAAAACCCACGTACCTAATCCTAATTTGAAACTTTGTGACCCCTTTTGTACCCTAATTTGAAACTTTGTGACCCCTTTTGTACCTAATTTAAACTTTGTGACACCTTTTATAAAGTGTTTCAAGTTAAAATGCTCAAATATGAATAAAATAGGAAATGTAAAAAAATAAAAATATATTTCTACATTTGGTAAAATAAAGCTTCCTAATAGAGGTGGGTTCATCATTTTTATTCATTTATCATTTGTAGTAGCGTAGTGTAGTGGCCTGGTGTAGTAGCGTGTAGTGGCATGATGTAGTGGTGTGGTGTAATAGCCTGGTGTAGTAGTCTGGTGTAGTAGCCTGGTGTAGTGGTGTGGTGTAGTAGCCTGATGTAGTGGCATGGTGTAGTGGCATGGTGTAGTAGCCTGGTGTAGTAGTCTGGTGTAGTAGCCTGGTGTAGTGGTGTGGTGTAGTAGCCTGGTGTAGTGGCATGGTGTAGTGGCATGGTGTAGTAGCCTGGTGTAGTAGCCTGGTGTAGTGGCATAATGAAGTGGCGTGGTGTAGTAGCCTGGTGTAGTGGCATAATGAAGTGGCGTGGTGTAGTAGCCTGGTGTAGTGGCATGGTATAGTGGTGTGGTGTTGTAGCCTGGTGTAGTGACGTGGTGTAGTAGCCTGGTATAGTGGTGTGGTGTAGTGGGATGTAGTACCATGGTATAGTAGCCTGGTATAGTGGTGTGGTGTAGTGGGATGTAGTACCATGGTGTAGTAGCCTGGTGTAGTGGCATGGTGTAGTGTAGTGGCGTGGTATAGTGGCATGGTGTAGTGACGTGGTGCAGTGGCATGGTATAGTGGCATGGTGTAGTGTAGTGGCGTGGTGTAGTGGTGTGGTGTAGTGGTGTTATTTAGTAGACTGGTGTAGTAGCCTGGTTTAGTACCGTGGTGTAGTAGCCTGGTGTAGTGGCCTGGTATAGTGGCCTGGTATAGTGGCATGGTGTAGTGACGTGGTGTAGTGGCCTGGTATAGTGGCATGGTGTAGTGACGTGGTGCAGTGGCATGGTATAGTGGCATGGTGTAGTGACGTGGTGCAGTGGCATGGTATAGTGGCATGGTGTAGTGACGTGGTGTAGTGGCCTGGTATAGTGGCATGGTGTAGTGACGTGGTGCAGTGGCATGGTATAGTGGCATGGTGTAGTGACGTGGTGCAGTGGCATGGTATAGTGGCATGGTGTAGTGACGTGGTGCAGTGGTGTGGTGTAGTGGCGTGGTGTAGTGTAGTGGCGTGGTGTGGTAGCCTGGTGTAGTGGCGTGGTGTAGTGGTGTGGTGTAGTGGCGTGGTGTAGTAGCCTGGTGTAGTGGCGTGGTGTAGTGGTGTGGTGTAGTGGTGTGGTGTAGTAGCATGGTGTAGTAGCATGGTGTAGTAGAGTGGTGTTGGTGGTGGTGGTGTTGGTGGTGGTGGTGGTGGTGGTGGTGTTGGTGGTGGTGATGTTACTGGAGTTGGTGTTGTGTGGTGGTGTTAGTGGTGCAGGGGTTGTGTGGTGGTGGTGTTTTGTGATGGTTATGGTAGTGTTGCTAGTTGTGGTGTGGTAGTAGTGGTGTACTAGTTGTGGTGTGGTAGTAGTGGTGTACTAGTTGTGGTAGTAGTGGTGTACTAGTTGTGGTGTGGTAGTAGTGGTGTACTAGTTGTGGTGTGGTAGTAGTGGTGTACTAGTTGTGGTGTGGTAGTAGTGGTGTACTAGTTGTGGTGTGGTAGTAGTGGTGTACTAGTTGTGGTAGTAGTGGTGTACTAGTAGTGGTGTGGTAGTAGTGGTGTACTAGTTGTGATATACTAGTTGTGGTGTACTAGTTGTGGTGTACTAGTTGTGATATACTAGTTGTGGTGTGGTAGTAGTGGTGTACTAGTTGTGGTGAACTAGTAGTGGTGTACTAGTTGTGATATACTAGTTGTGGTGTACTAGTTGTGGTGTGGTAGTAGTGGTGTACTAGTTGTGGTGTGGTAGTTGTGGTGTACTAGTTGTGGTGTGGTAGTTGTGGTGTACTAGTTGTGATGTACTAGTTGTGGTGTACTAGTTGTGGTGTACTAGTTGTGATATACTAGTTGTGGTGTACTAGTAGTGGTGTGGTAGTAGTGGTGTACTAGTTGTGGTGTACTAGTTGTGGTGTGGTAGTTGTGGTGTGGTAGTTGTGGTGTACTAGTTGTGGTGTACTAGTTGTGGTGTAGTGGTAATGGTGGTGAGGTAGTGTGTCGTTGTGGTGGTAGTGTATGGTAGTGGTGGTGCGGTAGTTATGGTCTGGTTGTGGCAGCGGTGGTGTGGTAGTAGTGGTACTGGTGGTGTTGTAGTGGTGTGGTACTGATGATGTGGTAGTGGTGTGGTACTGGTGGTGTGGGTGGTTGTGGGGTGTGTGTGGTTGTGGGGTGTACTCACCTAATTGTGCTTGCGGGGGTTAAGCTTTGGCTCTTTGGTCCCGCCTCTCAACTGTCAATCAACAGGTGTACAGATTCCTGAGTCTACTGGGCTCTATCATATCTACATTTGAAACTGTGTATGGAGTCAGCCTCCACCACATCACTTCCTAGTGCATTCCATTTATTAACTACTCTGACACTGAAAAAATTCTTTCTAACGTCTCTGTGGCTCATCTGAGTACTAAGTTTCCACCTGTGTCCCCTTGTTCGTGTCCCACCCGTGCTGAAGAGTTTGTCTTTGCCCCCCCTGTTAATTCCCCTGAGAATTTTGTAGGTGGTTATCATGTCTCCCCTTACTCTTCTGTTTTCCAGGGATGTGAGGTTCAGTTCCTTTAGCCTTTCCTCGTAGCTCAATCCTCTCAGTTCCGGGACGAGCCTGGTGGCATACCGCTCAATCTTCTCTAACTTTGTCTTGTGTTTAACTAGGTATGGACTCCAGGCTGGAGCTGCATACTCCAGGATTGGTCTTACATAAGTGGTATACAGGGATCTGAAAGATTCCTTACACAAGTTTCTAAAGGCAGTTCTTATGTTGGCCAGTCTAGCATATGCCGCTGATGACATTCTTTTGATGTGGGCCTCTGGGGACAGGTACGGTGTGATATCAACCCCCAGGTTTTTCTCTCTATTTGACTCTTGCAGGATTTCACCTCCCAGATGATACCTTGTGTTCAGCCTCCTGCTCCCTTCGCCTAATTTCATCACCTTACACTTTCCCGATTTTAACTTTACCAGCCATTTTCTAGACTTTTTCTCCAGTTTATCCAGGTCATCCTGTAGTCTCTGTCTATCTTCATCCATCTTGATTCTTCTCATAATTTTTGCATCATCAGCAAACATCGAGAGGAATGAGTCTATACCCTCCGGAAGATCGTTCACATATATTAGAACCAGGATGGGTCCAAGTACTGAGCCCTGTGGGACTCCGCTGGTGACATCTCGCCACTCTGATGTCTCCCCCCTCACCGTTACTCGCTGTTTCCTGTTGCTTAAGTATTCCCTTATCCACTGGAGCACCTTCCCTTTTACTCCTGCCTGTTGCTCCAACTTTTTTAGCAGCCTTTTATGGGGTACTGTGTCAAAGGCTTTCTGGCAATCCAGGAAAATGCAGTCGGCCCACCCTTCTCTTTCCTGCCTAATTTTTGTTGCCTGGTCATAAAATTCTATTAAACCTGTGAGGCACGATTTACCATCCCTGAACCCATGTTGGTGGTGCGTTACAAAGTTATTTCCCTCCAGATGCTCTACGAGCCTTTTCCTCACGATCTTCTCCATCACCTTGCATGGTATACAAGTTAAGGAAACTGGCCTGTAATTCAGTGCCTCTTGCCTGTCACGCTTTTTGTATATTGGGACCACGTTAGCTGTCTTCCAACTTTCTGGTAAGTCTCCTGATTCCAGTGACCTGTTATACACCATAGAGAGTGGCACACTTAGTGCTTCTGCACCTTCCTTTAGTATCCATGGTGAGATTCTCTCAGGCCCAACAGCCTTTGTCACATCCAGCTCCAGCAGACACCTTTTGACCTCATCACTGGTGAGGTCAAATTCCTCCAAGGTTGCTTGGTTTGCCGCCTCCTCATTTAGTGCAGGGGCGTCTCCTTGTTCTATTGTGAAGACCTCCTGGAATCTCTTGTTGAGTTCTTCACACACCTCCTTGTCATTCTCTGTGTATCTGTTCTCTGCTCTTTGCAGCTTCATCACGTGTTCCTTCACTGCTGCTTTCCTCCTGATGTGGCTGTGGAGCAGCTTTGGTTGGGTCTTGGCTTTACTCGCAATGTCTTTTTCAAACTGTCTCTCTGCTTCCCTCCTCACTTTAAGGTACTCATTTCTGGCCCTCTGGTATCTCTCCCTGCTCTCTGGTGTTCTGTTATTTCTGTAGTTTCTCCATGTTCTTTTACTCAGTTGCTTTGCTATATTGCATTCCTGGTTGAACCATGGGTTTTTCTGTTTTTTTTTTCTCCTTTTGGACGGGGATAAACCTGTCTGCAGCTTCCTGGCACTTCTGGGTGACAAAATCCATCATGACCTGCACATTCTTGTCTCTAAGTTCTGTTTCCCATGGTATTCCCCTGAGGAAGCTCCTCATCTCGTCATATTTTCCTCTTCGGTAATTCAGTCTTTTTCCCTCTACTCCCATCCTTGGATAGGTTATCCCTACCTCCACCAAGTACTCAAAGGTCAGTACACTGTGGTCACTCATTCCTATGGGGGCTTCAACTTTGACTTCCCTTATTTCTGACTCATTCAGGGTGAATATCAAGTCGAGTCTAGCTGGTTCATCATTGCCTCTCACTCTTGTGGGTTCCTTGACATGCTGGCTCAGAAAATTCCTTGTTGCCACTTCCAAGAGTTTAGCTCTCCACGTATCTGCACCACCATGTGGGTCCCCATTCTCCCAGTCTATCTTTCCATGGTTGAAATCGCCCATGATTAAGAGTCTGGAGCCATTCCTGCAGGCAACTGAAGCTGCTCTCTCTATTATATTAATGGTTGCCATGTTGTTCCTATCAAACTCCTGTCTAGATCTTCTGTCATTTAGGGGAGGGTTGTAAATGACTGCCACTATTATCTTAGGTCCACCCATTGTTATAGTTCCTGTTATGTAATCTTTGAATCCGTCACAGCCCGGAATTTCCATCTCATCAAAACTCCAATCCTTCCTTATCAGCAGGGCCACTTCTCCACCTCCTCTCCCTTCCCTCTCTTTCCTTACTATATAGTAGTCCTTTGGAAACACAGCATCTGTTATGACTTCTGACAATTTTGTTTCCGTTAGTCTTATTACATCAGGGTTTTCTTCTTGCACCCTTTCTGCCAGTTCACTTGCTTTATTGGTAATCCCATCAATGTTTGAGTACATTACCTTGAAACTCACTTTCTTATATCCAATTTCACCCTCACTCCCCACAAGTGTAGGAAGTTGTTCCATGGTCATTGCTACTTGGGTAGGCTCCTCCTCCTGTGAGGTAGTTTCCAGGGGTTCAGGGGGAGGTGGAGTGGGGGATGGAGGGCTTAGGTCTTCCTCAGGCCTGCCTGGGGCAGGAAGAAGTCTTGGGGGTGAGAGAGCAGGGGCTACTTGGGGTAAGGGGAGGGGTGTGTGGGTAAGATAACTGAATCTGTATTAATCTGTATGTAGTAGTAGTGGTGGTGAGGTTGTGGTGGTGTGGTAGTAGTGGTGGTGAGTGTGGTGGTGTGGTAGTAGTGGTTGCGAGTGTGGTTGTGGTGGTGAGTGTGGTTTTGGTGGTGTAGTAGTAGTGGTGGTGTGGTAGTAGTGGTGGCGTGGTAGTAGTGGTGGCGAGTGTGGTTGCGGTGGTGAGTGTGGTTGTGGTGGTGTGGTAGTAGTGATGGTGAGTGTGGTGGTGTGGTGGTAGTAGTGGTAGTTGTGTTGTTCAGTAACCTTACCCAACAGAAGGAGGAGGAGGGAGTGTAAGCTCCTGCCAGGACTGAGGGTTAAAGACACTGAGGCCGGGACCTGCCGGTAACTCTCTTCGTATGCTAGGCTGCCATTTTATGTACCTACTTTTTTTTATTAAAATCTCAACATGAACAAAGTATAGCAAGGTAATCATTTTATACTGTGTAATAATTATTTTCCTTGCTGGTAATATAATTTGGAACATAAGTACACATAAATACATGAACGTAAAAAAAATTAACCAAAATATGGCATTGCGGAATGAGGTGATAGTTTGACCACAAACATACTGTGTCCTCACTATGCCTGGTGGTACCGGGTGGTCTGGGTGGTGATTGTACTGGGTGGTGTGGGTGGTGATTGTACTGGGTGGTGATTGTACGGGGTGGTGTGGGTGGTGATTGTACTGGGTGGTGTGGTGGTGATTGTACTGGGTAATGATTGTACGGGGTGGTCTGGGTGGTGATTGTACTGGGTGGTGTGGGTGGTGATTGTACTGGGTGGTGTGGGTGGTGATTGTACTGGGTGGTGATTGTACGGGGTGGTGTGGGTGGTGTGGTGGTGATTGTACGGGGTGGTGTGGGTGGTGATTGTACCGGGTGGTCTGGGTGGTGATTGTACTGGGTGGTGATTGTATAGGGTGGTGATTGTACAGGGTGGTGATTGTATAGGGTGGTGTGGGTGGTGATTGTACTGGGTGGTGTGGGTGGTGATTGTACGGGGTGGTGTGGGTGGTGATTGTACTGGGTGGTGTGGGTGGTGATTGTACTGGGTGGTGATTGTACGGGGTGGTGTGGGTGGTGATTGTACTGGGTGGTGATTGTATAGGGTGGTGATTGTACAGGGTGGTGATTGTATAGGGTGGTGTGGGTGGTGATTGTACTGGGTGGTGTGGGTGGTGATTGTACTGGGTGGTGATTGTACTGGGTGGTGTGGGTGGTGATTGTACTGGGTGGTGATTGTACGGAGTGGTGTGGGTGGTGATTGTACTGGGTGGTGTGGGTGGTGATTGTACTGGGTGGTGATTGTACGGGGTGGTGTGGGTGGTGATTGTACTGGGTGGTGTGGGTGGTGATTGTACTGGGTGGTGTGGGTGGTGATTGTACTGGGTGGTGATTGTACTGGGTGGTGTGGGTGGTGATTGTATAGGGTGGTGATTGTACAGGGTGGTGATTGTATAGGGTGGTGTGGGTGGTGATTGTACTGGGTGGTGTGGGTGGTGATTGTACTGGGTGGTGATTGTACTGGGTGGTGTGGGTGGTGATTGTACTGGGTGGTGATTGTACGGAGTGGTGTGGGTGGTGATTGTACTGGGTGGTGTGGGTGGTGATTGTACTGGGTGGTGATTGTACGGGGTGGTGTGGGTGGTGATTGTACTGGGTGGTGTGGGTGGTGATTGTACGGGGTGGTGTGGGTGGTGATTGTACAGGGTGGTGATTGTATAGGGTGGTGTGGGTGGTGATTGTACAGGGTGGTGATTGTATAGGGTGGTGTGGGTGGTGATTGTACTGGGTGGTGTGGGTGGTGATTGTACTGGGTGGTGTGGGTGGTGATTGTATAGGGTGGTGTGGGTGGTGATTGTACTGGGTGGTGTGGGTGGTGATTGTACTGGGTGGTGTGGGTGGTGATTGTATAGGGTGGTGTGGGTGGTGATTGTACTGGGTGGTGTGGGTGGTGATTGTATAGGGTGGTGTGGGTGGTGATTGTATAGGGTGGTGTGGGTGGTGATTGTACGGGGTGGTGATTGTATAGGGTGGTGAGGTGTTGATTGTATAGGGTGGTGAGGTGGTGATTGTATAGGGTGGTGTGGGTGGTGATTGTACTGGGTGGTGATTGTATAGGGTGGTGTGGGTGGTGATTGTACTGGGTGGTGTGGGTGGTGATTGTATAGGGTGGTGTGGGTGGTGATTGTACTGGGTGGTGATTGTATAGGGTGGTGTGGGTGGTGATTGTACGGGGTGGTGTGGGTGGTGATTGTATAGGGTAGTGTGGGTGGTGATTGTATAGGGTGGTGTGGGTGGTGATTGTACTGGGTGGTGATTGTATAGGGTAGTGTGGGTGGTGATTGTATAGGGTGGTGTGGGTGGTGATTGTATAGGGTAGTGTGGGTGGTGATTGTATAGGGTGGTGTGGGTGGTGATTGTACAGGGTGGTGTGGATGGTCGGTGGTGACACTATACTTCACGACACTATACACAGTATGACACTATACACCTCGATACTATACACTACAACACTATACACCTCACAACTATACTCCACGACACTATACTCCACGGCACTATACACCACAACACTATACTCCACAACACTATACACAACGACACTATACACCACGACACTTTACTCCACATTACGCACCACGACACTATACACCACGACACTATACTCCACGACACTATACACCACGACACTATACACAACGACACTATACACCACGACACTATACTCCACGACACTATACACCACGACACTATACTCCACGACACTATACTCCACGACACTATACTTCACGACACTATACACCACGACACTATACACCACGACACTTTACTCCACGACACTACGCACCACGAAACTATACACCACGACACTATACTCCACGACACTATACACCACGACACTATACATCACGACACTATACACCACGACACTATACCCCACGACACTATACACCACGACACTATACACCACGACACTATACTCCACGACACTATACACCACGACACTATACACCACGACACTATACACCACGACACTTTACTCCACGACACTACGCACCACGACACTATACACCACGACACTATCCTCCACGACACTATACACCACGACACTATACACCACGACACTATACACCACGACACTATACTCCACGACACTATACACCACGACACTATACATCACGACACTATACTCCACGACACTATACACCACGACACTATACTCCACGACACTATACACCACGACACTATACATCACGACACTATACACCACGACACTATACCCCACGACACTATACACATCGACACTATACACCACGACACTACTCCACGACACTGTACTCCACGACATTATAATCCACGACACGATACTCCACGACACTATTCTCCATGACACTATACACCACGACACTATACACCACGACATTATACTCCACGACACTATACTCCACATTATACACAATGACACTATACACGACGACACTACTCCACGACACTATACTCCACGCCACTATTCACCACGACACTATACACCACGACACTATACTTCACGACACTATACACCACGACACTATACACCACGACTCTATACTCCACGACACTATACACCACGGCACTTTACTCAACGACACTGTACTCCACGACATTATACTCCACAACACTATACTCCACGAAACTATACACCACGACACTATACTCCTCGACACTATACACCACACTAAACTCCACGACACTATACACCACGACACTATACTACACGACACTATACACCACGACACTACTCACCACGACACTATACTCCACGACACTATGCACCACAACACTATACACCACGACACTATACTCCACGACACTATGCACCACGACACTATACACCATGACACAATACTCCACGACACTACACCACGACATTATACTCCACAACACTATACTCCACTCCACTATACTTCACGACACTATACTCCACGACACAATACTCCACAACCCTAAACACAACACTATACTCCACGAAATTATACCCCACGACCTTATACTCCACGACACTATACACAACGACACTGTACTCCACCACACTATACACCACGACACTATATTCCACGACACTATTCTCCACGACACTATACACCACGATACTATATTCCACAACACTATAATCCACAAGACACTATACTCGACGACACTATGCTCCACGACACTGTACTCCATGACACTATACTCCACAACACTATAAACCACGACACACTACTCCACGACACTATACTCCACGACACTATACACCACGACACTATACCCCACGACACTCTACACCAAGACACTATACTTCACGACACGATACACCACGACACTATTCATCACGACAATATAATCCACGACACTATGCACCACGACACTATACACAACGCCACTATACTCCACGACACTATACACCACGACACTATACACCACGACACTATACTCCACAACACTATACTCCACGACACTATACTCCACGACACTAAACACAACACTATACTCCACGACACTATATTCCACGAAATTATACCCCACTACCTTATACTCCACGACACTATGCACAACGACACTATACGCCACAACACTTACTCCACCACACTATACTCCACAACACTATACTCCACGACACTATAATCCACCACACTAAACACAACACTATACTCCACGAAATTATACCCCACGACCTTATACTCCACGACACTATGCACAACGATACTATACTCCACAACACTATACTCCACCACACTATACACCACGACACTATTTTCCACGACACTATTCTCCACGACACTATACACCACGACACTATACTCCACAACACTGTAATCCACACGACACTATACTCCACGATACTATACATTACGTCACTATACTTCACGACACTATACACCACGACACTATTCTCCACAACACTATAATCCACACGACACTATACTCCACGACACTATTCTTCACGACACTATACACCACGACAATATACTCCACAACACTATAATCCACACGACACTATACTCCACGACACTATTCTCCACGACACTATACACCACGACAGTATACTCCACAACACTATAATCCACACGACACTATTCACCACGTCACTATACTCCACGACACTATACACCACGACAGTATACTCCACAACACTATAATCCACACGACACTATACTCCACGAAACTATGCTCCACGACACTATACTCCACGACACTATACTACAAGACACTATACACCACGACACTATACTTCACGACATTATACACCACGACATTATTCACCACGACACTATACTCCACGACACTATGCACCACTACACTATACTCCACGACACTATACTCCACAACACTATACACCACGACGCACTACTTCACGACACAATACACCACGACACTATTCACCACGACAACATACTCCACGACACTATACTCCACGACACTATACACAACGACAATATACACCACGACACTACTCCACGACACAACTCCACGAGACTATACACCACGGCACTTTACTCAACGACACTGTACTCCACGACATTATACTCCACGACACTATACTCCACGACACTATTCTCCATGACACTATACACTACGACACTATACACCACGACATTATACTCTACGACACTATACTCCACATTATACGCAATGACACTATACACGACGACACTACTCCATGACACTGTACACCACGCCACTATACTCCACGACACTATTCTCCACGACACTACACACCACGATACTATACTCCACAACACTATAATCCACACGACACTATACTCCACGACACTATGCTCCACGACACAATACTCCAGGACACTATACTCCACGACACTATACACCGCGACACTATACTCCATGACACTATACAACACGACATTATACTCCACAACACTATACTCCACGACACTATACTCCATGACATTATACTCCACGACACTACTCCACGACACTACTCCTTGAGACTATACACCACGGTACTTTTCTCAACGACACTGTACTCCACGACATTATACTCCACGACACTATACTCCACGACACTATACACAACACTATACTCCACGAAACTAGACACCACGACATTATACTCCTCGACACTATACACCACACTATAATCCACGACACTATACACCACGACACTATACTTCACGACACTATACACCACGACACTATTCACCACGACACTATACTCCACGACACTATGCACCACAACACTATACACCACGACACAATACTCCACGACACTACACCACGACATTATACTCCACAACACTATACTCCACTCCACTATACTCCACGACACTATACTCCACAACCCTAATCACAACACTATACTCAACGAAATTATACCCCACGACCTTATACTCCACGACACTATACACAACGACACTATACTCCACCACACTATACACCACGACACTATACTCCACGACACTATTCTCCACGACACTATACACCACGATACTATACTCCACAACACTATAATCCACACGACAGTATACTCCACGACACTATGCTCCACGACACTATACTCCACGACACTATACTCCACGACACTCTACACCAAGACACTTTACTTCACGACACGATTCACCACGACACTATGTTCCACGACACTATACTCTACGACAATATACTTCACAACACTATGCACCACGACACTATACACAACGACACTATACTCCACGACACTATACACCACGACACTATACACCACGACACTATACTCCACGACACTATACACCACGACATTATATTCCACAACACTATACTCCACGACACTATACTCCACGACACTATATTCCACGAAATTATACCCCACGACCTTATACTCCACGACACTATGCACAACGACACTATACGCCACAACACTATACTCCACCACACTATACTCCACAACACTATACTCCACGACACTATACTCCACCACACTAAACACAACACTATACTCCACGACACTATACTCCACGAAATTATACCCCACGACCTTATACTCCACGACACTGCACAACGATACTATACTCCACAACACTATACTCCACCACACTATACACCACGACACTATATTCCACGACACTATTCTCCACGACTCTATACACCCCGACACTATACTCCACAACACTATAATCCACACGACACTATACTCCACGATACTATTCACCACGTCACTATACTCCACGACACTATACACCACGACACTATTCTCCACAACACTATAATCCACACGACACAATACTCCACGACACTATTCTCCACGCCACTATACACCACGACAGTATACTCTACAACACTATAATCCACACAACACTATACACCACGTCACTATATTCCACGACACTATACACCACGACACTATACTCCACGACACTATTCTCCACGACACGATACACCACGACAATATACTCCACAACACTATAATCCACACGACACTATACTCCACGACACTATGCTCCACGACACTATACTCCACAACACTATACTGCACGACACTATACACCACGACACTATACTTCACATTACACACCACGACATTATTCACCACGACACTATGCACCACGACACTGTACACCACGACACTATACTCCACGACACTATTCACCACGACACTATACTCCACGACACTATACTCCACAACACTATACACCACGACACACTACTTCACTACACAATACACCACGACACTTCACCACGACAATATACTCCACGACACTATGCACCACGACACTATACACAACGACACTATACTCCAAGACACTATACACAACGACACTATACACCACGACACTATACTCCACGACACTATACACCACGACATTATACTCCACAACACTATACTCCACTCCACGACACTATACTCCACGACACTATGCTCCACGACACTATACTCCACGACACTATACTCCACAACACTATTCACAACGACAATATACTCCACGACACTATGCACCACGACACTATACACAACGACACTATACTCCAACACACTATACACCACGTCACTATACACCACGACACTATGCTCCACTACACTATACACCACGACATTATACTCCACAACACTATACTCCACTCCACTCCACGACACTATACTCCATGACACTAAACACAACACTATACTCCACGACACTATATTCCACGAAATTATACCCCACGACCTTATGCTCCACGACACTATGCACAACGACACTATACTCCACAACACTATACACCACGACACTGTACACCACGACACTATACTCCACGACACTATTCACCACGACACTATACTCCACGACACTATACTCCACAACACTATACACCACGACACACTACTTCACTACACAATACACCACGACAATATACTCCACGACACTATTCACCACGACACTATACTCCACGACACTATACTCCACAACACTATACACCACGACACACTACTTCACTACACAATACACCACGACAATATACTCCACGACACTATGCACCACGACACTATACACAACGACACTATACTCCAAGACACTATACACAACGACACTATACACCACGACACTATACTCCACGACACTATACACCACGACATTATACTCCACAACACTATACTCCACGACACTATACTCCATGACACTAAACACAACACTATACTCCACGACACTATATTCCACGAAATTATACCCCACGACCTTATGCTCCACGACACTATGCACAACGACACTATACTCCACAACACTATACACCACGACACTATATTCCACGACACTATTCTCCACGACACTATACACCCCGACACTATACTCCACAACACTATAATCCACACGACACTATATGTGAGGGAATGAAGATTCCCTCAGCTAGTTTTCCTAGTTTCTAGATTAGGCTAGTCTCTCTTGGGACTATAGAAACTGAAGCTTTCAAACTAACATATACTTGTGGGGTGTTGAATGAAAGCTTATGTTAAGGACTGTCGTTTGGGACTGGCTAGAGGTTTGTGCTTACTCTGTAGAGAGAATTACAGAAATTTTCCTGTTTTTGTGAAATAGGATGAGAGGTGAGAGTGAAGTGGTATATGAGGTACTTGACTCTCAAACCATTAGAGGTGGGGGGGGGGGAAAGGGGGTGAACGTTACCCCCCCTCCCCACCATGTGAGACTTTGAGCCACTGTCTTTAGGCCTCCCCCTCCTTGTGACGTCATGGGACGCCTGAGGGTGAGTGAGGCCTGTAATTGGGTTAGGCATCTCGGCTCCTAGCTGAGTTTTGGCGCAAACAGCTGTTATTGGAAGCGGCACCATGGTGGTGTGCCGGCTTCCTGCTGATTGGTCAAGACAAAGTAGGGGGGGAGATATGGGCATTTTGAGTTTCCCTAGCCCGCGAAATCGTCAGTTTGAGCTGGGTAGCAGGTGGAGGAGGACGTAGCTGGGTGGAGGTGGGTGTCTGCCACCTCCACCCCCCTTTAATAGCTGTCGTTACCTTGTTATTCAGTGGGGATGGCACTCCTGCCATCCTGGGTTGTGTCTAGGCCCAATTTTCGTGAAATTTGGGGCCGATGAGGTACGGAAGGACCAGTAAGAAAGCCTCAGAGACAGTGGGCACCCATGAGGCAGCTGGCAGAGCTTCATGGTGTAACAGGTGGTTCAAATAACCTGTCTAGTGATGTTGGACAATTGGTGGAATATGGGCAGGGCCTCCTAGTGTAATTGTGGTGATATTACAGGCCCCTGTTGGACTTTGAATTCCGCCAGGCGGCGTCCGTGTAAGTGTACAAGCGAGCATGCTGATGATGGGGTGTAAAGGGATCTCCCATCCACGTGTGTATGCCTGCAGGCGCAGCCAGCCAGCTGGGCTGAGGCGCCCCAGGTCGCCCGCGCCGCCCACTTTGGCCAGCAGCCCGGGGGGGGGGGGGAGGGGGGGCACCCACCCAGGTCACCCGCACTTCAAAACCCCCACCCCACCCCCGCGCCCCAGCTCAGCCGGGTGGGGTGCTGTGACATCATGCGCTACCCGTGGCCACCCCTTAGGGCCACGGGGTTAGGCCACCTTCCCTGGACATTCTAGGGCCACACCTCACACGAGGAGCGAGCTAGGTGTTTACAGCCAGAGAGGTAGTGACCAGGGAAAAGATTGTGGAAGATACCCGTAGCCGTGAGTACAATAAAAGTGTTAGTGAGGGAAGCAGCTGAGTGAAAGCTGTCAGTGGCACGTCCAGGTGACTGGTAGGGCGGTACCTGGAGATGGATGTTGTACACGGGACCACACTGTAGTTATAATGTATATAAGTGTGTAGACTGACTCGAGTATGTAACCGGTCAGTGTAGAGATTTACCATATAAATGATCCAGTTGTCGATTCTATATAATCGGTCAAACTGGATTAGTGCGATGGAGTACCAGCATGTAAAATTATAATCATTTTGTTGCAGGGATGTCAGTGGATACCCTGAGGTCTGTGTAGTTAGAGATACATTTACCTGGTGATATAAATTTCATTGATTATGTGAATGCCATTTCTATATGTTTATTTGCATGTTTTATGTACTGTGCTGTGTGGTGAGTCAGTAGATGTGATTGCTGAATGATTGCCTAATGATGTCATTAGCATGTGGGGTATGCTGACGGCATCATTATGTTGCAGGTTTGTGCAGTGTTGTTATCAGTTTATACGATATTGCTGCCCTGGGAGCTGTGTTGAGGGTTTAAGGGACCTCTAGGATTATTCAGGGGAATTCACAGTACTTACTGAGAGCAGCCAGTTGATTTGTTAATTGCCTTGCTGAGGTAAGTGTGTGCTCACAGTAGTCCTTTGCAACGGTTGCAAGAAAAGGGGGGGGCAGTAATATTGGTATACTCTTGTTGTTGCACAACCGTGTGTCATTATTGTGTGGGCGCAGTAATTAACGAGTTGCAGTAGCCGCAACCGTATGTGGGCAGTGCATTTGTGTTGTTGCATGCCATTGTAGTGTGACCTATGTAATACTGGGGTTACTTTGTTTCTTTAAGTTGTGTTGAGGACTTAAGGATTCAGTGAGTTAATTAGATAGGGGTAATTAACTGGATAAGGGGTGCACACATATTGTTGAGTGATTGAGGGCTGTTATGGGAGAACAGTGTTGAGCTTGAGTGAGATACGTCTCGGGAGCAATTAATTGTCCATGTGACAACTAATTGACCACTCTAGCTCAGAGTCTGTCAGTATTTGTGTTAACGGAATTTGCTCGGGACTAATTACCTTTCTGGGGTATAGCAATTTGTGGCTCATGATAATTAGTGGAGTAATTAACGTCTGGAGTCTTGAGGACCCAGATGACTGGGTAAAGCGAGGTCATGGAGCTAGCATAAATCGTTGTATTCATCATATCCTGTCTGAGGACAGTGGATTAATTCCACTCATGTTAATTAGGGGTAATTAACTCCTTTCCCGTGAATTCACAGTGTTTGATGAGACCTGCTTAGGCAGTGCGGAGTGAGACGTATTTATGGATGATTAATTATCGGTCCTGGTGACAGTTAATTAATTGCTCGGAGTTAATTATAGTAATTAACGCTCACTAGTAATTTTTGACACCGACTGTTGAGAAGCTACCAAGTTAGGGTAGGCTTAATTAACGTAACTCAATGGGGATGTAATTAGTGGTCCGTTTGACCTTAATTAAGAATTACTCACTGAATACTTGCAAGGAGTCAAGTGTGATGTAATGTAAGAGTTTGAGTTATTGTTAACAAGATGACTTGTATTGAGAGAAACAAGTGTTGATGATTAACGTAGAGTACCATCATGTTGTTGTCTATGAGAGACAATTGTTTGTGATTACAGTAGTACTTTGTTGCTGACTGCTGCGATCAGTCAATTAACGTAATTAATCACATAATCAATGTAGTAATTGATTAAGGCAATTTCTTTTGGTTGTCGTCTGGTGACGAGAGTAGAGTAATTTAGGGATTTGTGGAGCTGTGTCCCAGAATCCCCCCCTTGCCTGACTTTGGTTACTGTTTACAGTGCAGCTTCTTGTAGGGAGTTGCAAAGAGTGTTCACACTGGGTTGTGATAGGGGGGGTCACTGTTAGACTACCCGCCTAGTTACGGGGGTCACTCCTGTTTGGAAGGAGAACCCTTAAGTTTGTGATTAGAGTAAGCTGTCAGGGAAGCCGTGACACTATTGATTGCATGCTTGTGTCTTCAGTGGGCATCATTGTCAGTTAGTTCACTTGTCAGCAGGATGGAGCCTGCTGTCATTTCTCGAGGGGCTCTTGAATAGCTGTGTTGCAATTGCCACTGGATGGACAATAACGTAACCACTTGCTGTGGTGTAACTTAGTCTGTGATATTTTTTTTTTTATTTGCAATATTGCGTCATCAGTGGGCACACCTGTGTTCAGGTTAGTTCAATATGCAGCCGCACAGCAAGGGTTGCTATTTAGCTGTTTGTTATCGTGCCACTGGATGGACATTAACGTAACGTAAACTCGGTAATGTAGTAGTTAGTCTCTTGTTGGTAATAAATTGTTATGATATAGAAAACGGTCTTTGATGTCAACCCTTCAACCATTCTTTCCACCCATGTTTCTGCATATTACGATTAAATGTTGATGTGATCTTGATATGACGGCTGTTCTTGGGAATTCGAATTCCAATTCATAGCGCCACATCAAATATAAATATTTGATTGTGAGAACCCGTCGGTTACCCTTTATTAGTTTTAACGTCCCGTTTAACAAGGAGGAGCCAGCGGCCTATTGTGGACAGGTTTTCACCCCTGGTGGTGGAGGCCTGGCGGTTTGCTCCCGCTTTTCCTTTTTCTATTGGACTCATGCTTAACTGCCGTGAGCAGCCTTTAAACTTGTAGACCACCTCCTAAGGAAGGTAGGCGTAGAAAAAAATCTCACACTATACTCCACGATACTATACACCACGTCACTATACTCCACAACACTATACACCACGACACTATACTCCACAACACTATAATCCACACGACACTATACTCCACGACACTATTCTCCACGACACTATACACCATGACAATATACTCCACAACACTATAATCCACACGACACTATACTCCACGACACACTATGCTCCAAGACACTATACTCCATGACACCATACTCCACAACACTATACACCACGACACTATTCCAGGATACTATACTCCACGACACTATACACCACGACACTATACTCCACGACACTATACACCACGACACTATACTTCACGACATTATACACCACGACATTATTCACCACGACACTATACTCCACGACACTATGCACCACGACACTATACACCACGACACTATACTCCACGACACTATACACCAAGGCACTATACTCCACGACACTATACTCCACGACACTAAACCCAACACTATACTCCACGACACTATACTCCACGACACTAAACCCAACACTATACTCCACGAAATTATACCCCACGACCTTATACTCCACGTCACTGTGCACAACGACACTATACTCCACAACACTATACTCCACCACACTATACACCACGACACTATACACCACGACACTATACTCCACCACACTATACACCACGACACTATACTCCACGACACTATTCTCCACGACACTATACACCCCGACACTATACTCCACAACACTATAATCCACACGACACTATACTCCACGACACTATTCTCCACGACACTATACACCACAACACTATACTCCACAACACTATAATCCACACGACACTATGCTCCACGACACTATGCTCCACGACACTATACTCCACGACACTATGCTCCACGACACTATACTCCACGACACTATAGTCCACAACACTATAAACCACAACACACTACTCCACGACACTATACTCCACGACACTATATTCCATGACACTTTACTCCACTGCACTATACTCCACGACACTATATACTTCTTCTTTGATGAACGGTTCACTTGAGACATTTAAGTAAGCACACTTCTATATATAAGACAACTAAAAGTTTTAAGAATGTTTCACACACATCAGTGAAGCAACATTTACAAATTTTTTTTAAATTATATTAGGGATTAATACATAAATTTTATATTTAAACTTGATATTAGTGTTTACTGTAATACACGAGGAGTCAAATTGTGTTAAAAGAGCGATTTTTAGCAAAATTATGAAAACTAATTTGATCTGATCATATAAACAACTAAATGTATTTTGAATGTTTCATGCAGCCATTAAATATCATTCACAATACATTAATGAATTTGCCAAAAAAGACCATAAATTTAATATTTAAATATGAAAAAGCTATTTGTAATACATTAGGAAAAAAATAGTTTTAGATAAACTGTTTATTATAAAATATATGTGTTTGGATTTTTGGAGTAAAAGTTTCTCAGTTGCTCTCCTGCACCATTCTCAAGACAAGTTATTCGTACACTTATGGGTAAACGAAAATGAAAGTTTTCGAAACGTTGTGTGTTTGCTGGGAATACAGCATTTTGATAGCACATATAAGAAGACAGCAATGATCACAATGGTAAATTGGTTTGGATTAGGTACATAAAAATTTGGGGATTGGGTAGCACTTGATACAGTGCAATTTTAAAGCACAAGGTAGGAGACTATGAAGATGAAATTGGGCACTTTTTTTCAATGAGGCAAATATAGAATAAATATAGTCAAAGATAGGAAAGTAAATATAAGAAATATAGAAATAATAATGAGGCAAATATAGACTTTTGAATAAAGAACAAGGTAGGAAACTATGAAGATGAAATTTGGCACTTTTTGGTTTTGTTTTTCAATGAGGCAAATCTATATAAATAAAAATGGAAATGTTTGTTTGCTCAAAATCGCTAATCTCTGAAAGTTCTTCACCGATTGCCTTGAAATTTTCACACAACGTTCCATTCGCATCCGAGCAGGTTTTTATATACATAATATATAGATATTACGTCTGTGATGGGAAAAAACATGCTTTTTTGAAAAATTGTGTTTTTCATGTGAAGGCAATCTTCAAAACCTCTTTACCGATTGCTTTGAAATTTGGACACAACGTTGCATTCAAATATACAAGTGATTTTATGTACCTACTATTTATATGCTTCACCTGTGACAGGAAAAAACATGTTTTTTTGAAAATCAGCACCATCTGTGGGTAGTAAGAGCAACACATGCAGTAATCTCCGAAAGTTCTTCAATTGCTTTGAAATTTTGTCACAATGTTCCAGTCGAATATGCACATGTTTTTTATATACTTACTATATAGATGCCAACCCTGTGACAGGTAAATACATGCTTTTTTGGAAAACCGCGCAATCTGTTGCACGTAAGATAAGATACGTGCAAGAGGTTGCTCAAGATAAGAGCAACACACGCTATTTCAAATATGTTACGATTTCATTTCAATGTTTCCTATTGCATTGATAATTTGATTTTTCATAGAGTTTGATTTATTTTCATTTTGATTATATAATTTTGTGTGACATTGGCTTGGAATTGAGCTGCGTTGTTTACCATAGTCTTAATTTCATGAGTATAGGTTATTTGTTTCTTTTTTCATTGTTTTTCATTTTGTTTTTTTAACTGATCTTAATTGTCAGTGCAATTGGTGGTGAAATTCAGCTGTGTCACTTGATCTACGTTTCAATTGAAATATTTTGTTAGTATTTTTTTATTTTGTTTTGAAAATAAGAAAATGGATAATACGATTTTTTCAGAGCTGCAAATGTGCAACAAACAGTTATGAATCCACCGGCTACAACGGTTACTGCTTTCTTCACTTTATGTCAAAATGACGCGTTTGCAAAAAACATTGCTGTATTCGGAAGTGCCTACATATTACACGTGGAATGCCAGTAGAAAATCATTTAAACAACGCAAACGAGAAGAGCGAGTCGACGGACAACCTGGCATATTCAAATAAACTACGATTTACAGACATCCACCATGCATCCCAATCAAGATGAATGCTTCTTTCTTCGCATGCTGTTGGTAAATGTGACTGGATCAACGTCTTCCAGCAATTAAGATTTGTCAACATCGTTACACATGCCACTTTCCGTAGTGCATGTCAACCTCTGAATTAATTGGAGAATGGCCGACACTGGGATGTATGCATTAATGACGCGTCCAACATGTCACATCCAAATAAAAAACGGGCATTGTTTGCAATCATATTGACCACCGGCTTTCCCTCATCCCCAACAGAGTTACAGGAGAAATATAAATTGCACATGGATGAAGATATTGTACGTGGAATACGAAAGGAAAATTCAAATATGAACATGGATTTCACAGCAGAAATCTACAACGAAGCGTTGATATTGATTGAAGATTTGTGCTTAGAAATCGCGAACAAAGTTCTCCACCAATTGGAAATGCCATCACTGAATCGATCTGCTGCTGCTTCGTTCGATGTAGAATTGCGTCGTGAACAATGTTACAACACGGGTGATCTGTTGTCATATGTGCAATCATATATTCCTAATCTAACGCTTAAGCGAAAAGGCATTTACAATCAAAGAATTCAAACTGTCAATAACCGGCTTGAGAAATTTTCTGAGATGTGCCAGGAAGAACTGGTAAAACCTTTCTAATTAGATTGATTCTGGCAGCACTTCAATCCCAGAAAGGCATAGCTTTAGCTCTTGCATCGTCCGGAATAGCTGCGACGTATTTACCAAGTGGAAGAACTGCTACCTTGGCATTGAAATTGCCATTGAACATGCAATTCATTGATACTCTCACGTGCAACATTTCCAAAGCATCCGACACACGAACTTAACAATATTATTAAGTCTAACATTCAAAGCGAGGCAGTCACATACAAGTCCGTCGACACTGTTAAGGAAGCAGTTGAAGTGGTTAATTTTCAACAGAATTTTTTATTCACTCGATCTGCCAGGGATACCATCACACGTACTGCAATTGAAAATCGGCGTGCCCATTATCATGTTGCGAAATATCAAGCAGCCAAAACTTTGCAATGCCACGCGGCTTGCAGTAAAAAAATTATTCAGTGACTTCGTAGAAGCAACAATCTAGACAGGATCTTTAAAAGGTGAAGATGTCCTTATTCCTCGCATTCCTATGATTCCAACATATATGCCATTTCAATTTAAGAGATTGTAATTTCCAATTCGATTGACGTTTGCAATAACTAGCAACAAAACTCAGGGCCAATCTTTAGAATTGTACATTTAATATATAGACACGGATTGCTTCTCACATGGACAAATATATTTTGCGTGTTCTAGAGTCGGCAAACCAGACTGTCTCTATATCTCCACAGACAATGGAACAACAACAAAAAATATGGTATACTTACAAGCATTGTAAAATTAAATATATCAGATACGTGCACTTTCCCTTTTCTTTCTTTCTCACTTAAACAGACTGAGCCACAGCAATGCGTGGCCGGGTACAGCTAGTGTGTATATTGTGACGGAGTTCCCCCCCTTATAATTCTCCCACGCCTGCAGTAAGAGTCATGTCTACTTTTCCCAAGCGTTCTCTACGTTGCAGGCTACAATTTGATATATGGGAGAGAGTG
Organism: Procambarus clarkii; assembly: GCF_040958095.1. Classification (NCBI taxonomy): domain Eukaryota; kingdom Metazoa; phylum Arthropoda; class Malacostraca; order Decapoda; family Cambaridae; genus Procambarus; species Procambarus clarkii. Next base: position 17,678,540 of record NC_091157.1, read on the forward strand.
AAGTGTTCTCGGAGAGCCGAGAAATTTGTGAAATAGTAATGTTTTGGCCTGTGGTTTAGGCCCTTTAGGGAGCCAAGATGGCGCTGGCCTCTCTGATCTCCCGCCAAAACCGTGTGACGTCAGTGGCACCGGATTGGTCACCGACAGCAGTGTGGCACCGGGAGCCAATGAAAACCTCCCGTGGCGAAAGTGACGTCACGAAGGAAGGGGGTCCGGCCAGCGCGCCGGGCTGGCGCCAGCAGTCATACACGACACGTCATAGAGGTCGGACGTGCGACGAATGGTCCTGTCTGTCGGACAGCTGTTTCCCACTACCGTGGATTTACGCGTCATCGGAAGTTCGCCAGTACTCTGAGAAGTCTTCCCTAGTTCATGTGTTGAACCAGAAGAGGGAATTGACGGTTATTTGAGCAACAAGTGCTCCAGTCAGGTACTGTGCCAGTAGCAGTGAAGCCGTGCAGTGACGTAGGTTGACGTCTGTGGCAATTCACCAGTTCGTGACAGCGTAGTGGCTGACAGAGCCACTGGGTAGCTGAGGAAGAGAGGACTATTTGGGGAAACCGGACGACTGTAGCTGAGACGTAGGCGACAGCCGTTGCTGGGAGAAGACGACGGCCAGGAGACCGACTCCAACCTTCAAGAAGTCAAGGAGGAGGACGGACCTGCAGTGAGGAGGCACGGAGACGACGCGCTAAACGGTGGGACGACGAGAGGCTCTGGTAGGACACGACGACGTGTAGTGTGGGGGCGTTCCCGACACGAGGACCAGGAGCTACATCTCGACTCTCATCGGAGGATAGGGTGAAGTAGGTGGTTCTAGTTCCCTCCCCATTCCCCTTTAGTTAGCTGTGTTATTTGGCTATATTATCTAGCCTGAAGATTTTATATGTAGTGAGCAAGTCTCACCTATGTCGCGGTAAAGCACCAGTGTGCTAGACAGTACTATCAAGAGTACTTGTATTATTTATGTTGATTATTGGTGTGTACAGGCACCAGGAACCAGTGATAAATTTACTGTGTTGTGTATATCTTTCTATAGATTTTGATATGAACATATAGTGGTAAATTATATATAATATTATGCCAGTATTTGGAGGTTAGGCTATGTGCCCAGAAACTAATTATTTTCCATGTATTGATGATTGATTTATATACCATATATATGTCTATGTTCATTCAGTGAATAATCATTTGTGAGTACAGTGAATTATTGCGTTATCGCCCACGAGAGAAAGTACTGAAAACTCCAGTGTTAATATTTCATAATATATTGTTGGATAAATAACAATGTGAAGCCATTACAGTGAATCATTATAGCATTGATTGTAGAAAAGACTGTTTGAGCCCGAGTACAGTGTAGCTGAGTAATACGGTTATTTGTGCCAATATCGAGTGTGCGAGTTTCTAGTAATATTGGAAATTTTAAAGAAACAGCGCGCGTGAATCTAGAAAACAAGCAAAGTTCGCGCGGAGAGGCCATTGCAATCAGCTGTTCTTGACACTTGATGAGGAGGGGAGAGTGTTGCCCTCTAGTGATCGCATAATATCCGTGGGAATTACCGGCCGAGTCAGGATCAGTTGATTTATGATTATTGTGTGGCCTTGTGACATCTTTCATACATTTTAAGTAAAATACAAAACTCTCTTTGTGTTTTTATCATCCCCTCCATTGATCTTGTGGCTATACTATACCTGTAAGCATAGAGTGATAACAATAAGTACCTGCCTGATTCCTGATCTTTGAGTGTGACCTTGCCAAGGCTACCACTGAATACACCAGTCCACTGAGGGTGTTACTGGCCACCTTAAACACCAGTTGGCGACCTTGTGATTAACCGTAGAGCCCTATTGTTGGGGAGGGCACACGACAGTCGATGTGAAGGAGTCGTGTTCTCACTCTTTCTTAATAAGAGGCCGTTAAGATTGACTGGGAGACTCTCCTGGCGTGCAGTGGCGCCGTGAGGATCGAGGGAAGACCCGCAGGGCTACGGTGAGTTACCTTGAGCGTAACTATTGCTCACCCCAGAGTAAGGGTAGAGAATAATAGAGAGGTGAAACCCCCAACATTGGCGACCTCGCCAGGATATAGATCGGAGTAAAGGTTGCAGTGGTACTTGGCAGTGGTGTTAGAGATCAGGTGAAGGTTATCACTCGTAGCACAAGATGGAGGATGATAAAGTAGCGAGGTTTATTGACTCTAGAGACGAACAGGTGCTGGAAGAGTGCACCAAGGCACAGTTACAGGCTATAGCGAATCATTTTGGAATAAAGCTGAAATCTGCCCGAGTTGGTGAAAGAAGACTAGAGATAATGGCTCAGCTAAAGGCTCGAGACGAAGCTTTGGGGGAGGAACGGCCCCAAACACCTGCCAGTGAGGGTGAACACCTGAGTATTGGTGGAAGCAGCAGGGGATCCAGCGGCAGCAGGCACAGCATAAAGCTGGAAATAATGAAGCTGCAGCTAGAAGCACAGCAGCGCAAGGAAGAGCGAGAAGCAGAAGCGCAGCTGAGGAGAGAAGAAGCACAACAGCGCAAAGAAGAGCGAGAGGCACAACAGCGCAAGGAAGAGCGAGAAGCAGAAGCGCAGCTGAGGAGAGAAGAAGCACAACAGCGCAAAGAAGAGCGAGAAGCACAGCTGCGCCGGGAAGAACAGGAGCGAGAAGCACAGCTGCGCCGGGAAGAACAGGAGCGAGAAGCACAGCTGCGCCGGGAAGAACAGGAGCGAGAAGCACAGCTGCGCCGGGAAGAACAGGAGTGAGAAGCACAGACGAAGCGTGAGGAACGAGAAGCACAGCTGCGCAGGGAAGAGCAAGAACGAGTAGCACAGCTACGCAGGGAAGAACGAGAGCAAGAAGTTAGGCTGAGACAACAGGAAATAGAAGCCAACAAGGAGGTGGAGCTGAAGCGAGCTGAACTGGGACTAGGTGCCCCTGCCCCGCCACAGGAAGACCGACGAGTGAGGGAACGAGACCTGCCGGTCTTTGTGCCTAGTGAAGCCGAAAGTTTCTTTGATCACTTTGAGAGAGTTGCTGCTATGAAGAGGTGGCCGAGGGCGGAGTGGGCGGAGTTGGTCCAAGGAAGGCTCACAGGGGAAGCTCGCCAAGCCTTCACCATGCTCGACTTCCAAGAATGCACTAACTACGATGCGGTAAAACGAGCTGTGCTCCGTTCCTTTAAGCTCACGCCAGAGTGTTACAGAAAGAGGTTTAGAGAATGTACCCGGTTGCCAGGAAAGTCGTATGCGGAGACGGCGAGGGACATTGAAAGAAAGCTCCTTAAGTGGCTGGACTCTGAAGAAGCAAGGTCGGTCGAAGAGGTCAAGGAACTAATGGCCATGGAAAAGTTTATGTCCGTGCTCTCTCCTGAGATCAGGATGAGGGTAAAGGAGGCGGACATAAAGGACCTGAGGGCCGCAGCTGACCGGGCCGACATGCTAGAGGAAGCCCTACGCCCACGCCGAGAGGGACAGAACCGACCACCCGCATACGTCGGAAACGATAGGAGTTATAGAAGGACGGATGGGTGGAGGACAGGAGCGAGTTCTCCCAAATCCCATTTCTCAAGTTGGAACACCCGAGGAACAAAAGGTGTTGTAGAGCCGATAGGGGAGAACCAAGCTGAGAGCTCGGGAACTGTTACTGCAGGGAAAGAAACGACAAGTGAGGCGGGAAAGACACAGGGTGTGACGGTCTCTGGAGGCAGTGCTAAGGCGAGCGGTGGCGGATGGTCTCCGCCGAGGGGCCGCTGCTACAACTGCGGAATATTCGGACACGTCGCGCGGGAATGCAGACGCCCTAAGCAGCGGGGACACGTTGCTTTAGTGATGTTCGAGGACCAGAGGGCCGAGGGAGTGCGGGATGAACCCGTGCTAAATGGGGAGAAGAAAGTTCACCCATTTATGTGTCAAGGAACCGTAAGGATGGGGGTCGCAGACCCCATCCCCGTGAAGATGCTAAGAGACACCGGGGCTGACTTTACCCTGGTAAGTGAAACCCTGTTCCCCGAGGGTTACGAAAGTACCAGTGTGGGGGTGGCTAGTGTGACCACTGTGGGAGGCCCAGTGAGGATGCCCCTACACCAGGTAACTTTAGATTCCGACTATGGCTGCCAGACCCTAGAGGTGGGAGTCTGTACATCAATGCCCAAGATGGAGGCGCAGGTCATCTTGGGGAATGACGCGTGTGGAGGATATGTCCTCCCGCATCTCATGAAAGGCGAAGAGTGCCCAGAACAACACGAGGAGACAGGCGAAGATTTGAACGCCTGTGGGGACGAGAAGGGAATCGCACCGGTGGCGATCCCAGTTTGTACTGAGACACCGAGACAACGCGAAGAGCAAGGAGGTTGTGGATCTGATGGGGCTGAGGAGTCGGTTGACAGCCTGGGAACAGATCAACTCTGCGTAGGACCCAGAGAACGAGTGGAGGGCGAAGGTAGCCCAAATGGTGAGTTGCAGGTGACACTTACCGGTTCTCCAGGGGTAAACCGCACTCGTCTCAGAGAGTTACAGCAGGAGGAGTTCTCCGAATTGGTTAGTAAGGCCGAAGGAGGACGTGTGGGTCCTGAAAAGGCTTACTTTCCATTTATCTATATTATATGTGCCATGCTATTCATGATGAAGGAACGATGGACGCCAGGAGCAACCGTGGGAACGGTGATTAAATATGTCCAGAAGTTCAAAGAACGTCTCACTAGAGCGAAGAAACTGGCTAGGAAGCTCCTGAAGAAGGCGCAACGTAAGATGTCGAAGTGGTTCGACAGGAGAGCTGCGCAGAGGGATTTTCAGGCCGGATCCAAAGTAATGGTTGTGCTGCCAGGTAAAGGTAGAGTGACCAGGTCGCGGTTCAAGAGACCATACCGAGTGCTGCGACGGTTGGGTCCAGTGTCGTACGAGATTGGGAAGCCGGATGGACCCCGGAAGAAACAGGTGTGTCACGCAGGCCGCCTGAGACATTTCTTCAATGTGGAAGGAAGAGCCGCCAAGCAGGATGGAACGGATACCCGAGAAACCCAGCGGAAGACGGGTCTGAGTGTACCGAGGGACCGAGAACTCCCGGAGGAGGAAAGTAAGTGGTCCAGGGCGGACGGCACCAGTCTCACCCGCACTGAGAGTCTGACAAGGATCAAGGTCAAACACATCAAGGGGAAGGACGACGTAGTAGCGGATGCCCTATCCCGCATCCACTAACCAGACATGACTCTTATTTTAAGGGGAGGGGTATGTGACGGAGTTCCCCCCCTTATAATTCTCCCACGCCTGCAGTAAGAGTCATGTCTACTTTTCCCAAGCGTTCTCTACGTTGCAGGCTACAATTTGATATATGGGAGAGAGTGAAGTGTTCTCGGAGAGCCGAGAAATTTGTGAAATAGTAATGTTTTGGCCTGTGGTTTAGGCCCTTTAGGGAGCCAAGATGGCGCTGGCCTCTCTGATCTCCCGCCAAAACCGTGTGACGTCAGTGGCACCGGATTGGTCACCGACAGCAGTGTGGCACCGGGAGCCAATGAAAACCTCCCGTGGCGAAAGTGACGTCACGAAGGAAGGGGGTCCGGCCAGCGCGCCGGGCTGGCGCCAGCAGTCATACACGACACGTCATAGAGGTCGGACGTGCGACGAATGGTCCTGTCTGTCGGACAGCTGTTTCCCACTACCGTGGATTTACGCGTCATCGGAAGTTCGCCAGTACTCTGAGAAGTCTTCCCTAGTTCATGTGTTGAACCAGAAGAGGGAATTGACGGTTATTTGAGCAACAAGTGCTCCAGTCAGGTACTGTGCCAGTAGCAGTGAAGCCGTGCAGTGACGTAGGTTGACGTCTGTGGCAATTCACCAGTTCGTGACAGCGTAGTGGCTGACAGAGCCACTGGGTAGCTGAGGAAGAGAGGACTATTTGGGGAAACCGGACGACTGTAGCTGAGACGTAGGCGACAGCCGTTGCTGGGAGAAGACGACGGCCAGGAGACCGACTCCAACCTTCAAGAAGTCAAGGAGGAGGACGGACCTGCAGTGAGGAGGCACGGAGACGACGCGCTAAACGGTGGGACGACGAGAGGCTCTGGTAGGACACGACGACGTGTAGTGTGGGGGCGTTCCCGACACGAGGACCAGGAGCTACATCTCGACTCTCATCGGAGGATAGGGTGAAGTAGGTGGTTCTAGTTCCCTCCCCATTCCCCTTTAGTTAGCTGTGTTATTTGGCTATATTATCTAGCCTGAAGATTTTATATGTAGTGAGCAAGTCTCACCTATGTCGCGGTAAAGCACCAGTGTGCTAGACAGTACTATCAAGAGTACTTGTATTATTTATGTTGATTATTGGTGTGTACAGGCACCAGGAACCAGTGATAAATTTACTGTGTTGTGTATATCTTTCTATAGATTTTGATATGAACATATAGTGGTAAATTATATGTAATATTATGCCAGTATTTGGAGGTTAGGCTATGTGCCCAGAAACTAATTATTTTCCATGTATTGATGATTGATTTATATACCATATATATGTCTATGTTCATTCAGTGAATAATCATTTGTGAGTACAGTGAATTATTGCGTTATCGCCCACGAGAGAAAGTACTGAAAACTCCAGTGTTAATATTTCATAATATATTGTTGGATAAATAACAATGTGAAGCCATTACAGTGAATCATTATAGCATTGATTGTAGAAAAGACTGTTTGAGCCCGAGTACAGTGTAGCTGAGTAATACGGTTATTTGTGCCAATATCGAGTGTGCGAGTTTCTAGTAATATTGGAAATTTTAAAGAAACAGCGCGCGTGAATCTAGAAAACAAGCAAAGTTCGCGCGGAGAGGCCATTGCAATCAGCTGTTCTTGACACTTGATGAGGAGGGGAGAGTGTTGCCCTCTAGTGATCGCATAATATCCGTGGGAATTACCGGCCGAGTCAGGATCAGTTGATTTATGATTATTGTGTGGCCTTGTGACATCTTTCATACATTTTAAGTAAAATACAAAACTCTCTTTGTGTTTTTATCATCCCCTCCATTGATCTTGTGGCTATACTATACCTGTAAGCATAGAGTGATAACAATAAGTACCTGCCTGATTCCTGATCTTTGAGTGTGACCTTGCCAAGGCTACCACTGAATACACCAGTCCACTGAGGGTGTTACTGGCCACCTTAAACACCAGTTGGCGACCTTGTGATTAACCGTAGAGCCCTATTGTTGGGGAGGGCACACGACAGTCGATGTGAAGGAGTCGTGTTCTCACTCTTTCTTAATAAGAGGCCGTTAAGATTGACTGGGAGACTCTCCTGGCGTGCAGTGGCGCCGTGAGGATCGAGGGAAGACCCGCAGGGCTACGGTGAGTTACCTTGAGCGTAACTATTGCTCACCCCAGAGTAAGGGTAGAGAATAATAGAGAGGTGAAACCCCCAACAATATGTATATATATATATATACATATATATATATATATATATATATATATATATATATATATATATATATATATATATATATATATATATATATATATATATATATATATATATATACTGCAGTCTACACTAAGGAAACAAACAAAGGAATGTTCCTCAATGCCAACAGTGACTGCCCAGACAGGTACAAGAGGAGTCTTGTTAACGCTTATGTCGACCGTGCTCTCAGCCACAGCTCAGGATGGAAGCAAGTCGATGAAGAACTCTGTAGGGTAAGGCAGGTCCTAGTCAACAATGGCTTTTCCAATGGTTTCGTTGAAGACATCATAAGAAGGAAGGTGAAATGCCATGCAACCTCTGAAGAGACAACTAACACAACACCTGTACCCCCTATTAGACTATTTTACAGGAAATTCTTTTCCACAGCTCATAAAACGGAGGAAAGGGTCCTGTAAGATATTGGTAATAGGAACGTTATCCCTACAGACAAAAATAAGAAGATACAATTGACGATTTACTATAAAACCAAAAAAACGGCCAACCTACTCATGAGAAATTCTCCAGACACAAAGCAGAACGCTTTAAAAGAGACCAACGTCGTCTATGCCTTCAAATGCCCACTTGGGGACTGTAAGCCTCAAAGAATTCAGTATATAAGCAAGACAACCACATCTCTTTCCAGGCGATTAACGATGCATAAGCAACAGGGCTCCATTAAGGAACATATAATCTCTTCCCACAACCAGACCAACACCAGAGAAGTCTTAACAAAAAACATGGAAATCATCGATAATTACAGCGATAGCAGGCAGCTTGATATCTGCAAGGCACTACACATTAAGAAGTCGACACCAGCAATTAACAGTCAATTAATGCACAACTATATTTTACCCACTTCAAGACTCCGCACCAACATAGAAGCATCAAGAAATATGGGCCAATAGGCCCTTTGCAGTTACTTCCATTCTTCCCTTTAATTTACAAAATATTATACCCATCGTTTCGTGTTCTGTCTTGTGTTGAAAGTTTGTTTTCACCTCATCCAAAACTGTTGTAACATATCACCTCACCCAGATGCAGGTATAAAATCGAAGCTGTTTGAACTATGTTCAATTATAGTTGTGTGTGTGTAAACTAAAGTCTTTGAAAATGTCATAAGTTTTACGAAACGGGTTCAAGTGTTGCATCAGACTAGAAATAAAAATGAATTTTGGAGAATTGATTTTTTAGTTACCATCAACAGTGAAAAGAAATATAAGAAACAAAACTTTTTCGGTCATATATAATAAATAATAATATATATATATATATATATATATATATATATATATATATATATATATATATATATATATATATATATATATATATATATATATATATATATATATATATATATATATATATATATATATATATATATATATATATATATATATATATATATATATTGGTGTATACTGGCAGCAGGTTTTCTTTCAAACATGTTTCATTGAATATGATCGCATATTCTGTATTTATTATTTTCTGGTTTAGGGCTTCTATCCCTCTAACTATTTTCTTAGCATCAGGGCTTAATTGAAATAGGAGTTCTCCAAAACTCATTTTCGTACTTTTAAGGTGAAGAAAAGAAGTGATTTACTATAGAGTGTATTTACACTTATTTGTATAATTTGCACGACGTTTCGAACCTCCATGGTTCATTCTCAAGTGAACAGATCTCTACAATACTAGTTGATTTTATACCCGCTTTAGGTCAGGTGATAATACAATGAAGGTGAAAAACATGGGGGGATACATAAGTGAGGTGAAACATAGAGGCTGCAGAAGGCGTATTGGCCCATACGAGGCATCTCCTATCCAAACACAAAGATTAATCGAGTGTAATTGGCCTGTTATGTTGGACATTGTCTTCTGTGTTGGCATCGATATGTTCTTGTCTTGTCCTTACTCTCATGGTTGGTAGAGTAAATAGTTCCGTGATTTGGGTGTTCATGGTAGGTCGCTCTATTCTTATGTGAATTGCCTCAAGAATTTGTAATCTTCTTGAATCTTGGGTTTTGTCTATTATGCAAGTATTCTTGTTCAACATTTCTCTTGTTAGAGTAATGTCATGGGCTTGTCTCATGTGATTCCTAGGGGCACCAGATTGAAGATGGCATGTCAAACGCCTCGTCAGCTTGGTCGACGTCATACCTATGTACTTACATTGAAGGTTACATCCTTCGTGGGGGCAAGTGTACATGTATACAACGCTTGACTGCTGTAGAGGGTTCTCCGTCGGCTTCGGGCTGTTTTTGATAAGGAGTTCGGAAGTCTTCTTGGTTTTGTAGAATATTATCAGGTTTATGTTTTGGTTAGGAGTAGTGCTTTTTACTCCTTTACGGATTATTTCTTTCATTATTCTTTCCTCTTTTATATGTTCGCTGTGCATGGTTGATTTGTAATATAATTTTATTGGGGGTGTTGTGGTTTCTGTTCTAGGTTCTGAATTATACCAACGGTCCAAGTGTCTTCTTATAGCAGCGTTTATTTCCGCGTTGCTATATCCGTTGTTCACCAATACCTGAGTTACTCTTTCAAACTCTCTACTCACGTTGCTCCATTCAGAGCAGTGGGTAAGCGCTCGACGAATATAAGCATTGAGAACACTGGCTTTGTATCTTTGGGGGCACTCACTTCTACCGTTCAGGCATAATCCTATGTTGGTGGGCTTGGTATATACGTTGGTGCTTAAAGAGGTTCCTGTTTTTGTTATTAGTACATCCAAGAATGGCAGACTGTTATTTTCACTATTTTCATGTGTAAATCGGAGTACTGACTCTCTCTCTAGGTGTCTTTTTAGGTCAATTAGTTCATCTGAGTCTTTTACTATTACGAATATGTCATCTACATAACGGCAGTATACAGTTGGTTTTTGTCTGCTACTGAAGACCCTATCTTCGATGGTTCCCATATAAAAATTAGCAAATAAAACTCCTAAGGGGGAGCCCATTGCTACTCCGTCTATTTGTAAATACATGTCTCCTTGTGGACTGATGAAAGGGGCTTCCTTTGTACATGCTTCGAGAAGACTTTTCAAGTGTGGCTCAGGTATGTCTAATTTGGGGGTGCTCTCGTCTCTGTATACTCTGTCCAGTATCATTCCTATGGTTGTGTCGACTGGGACGTTGGTAAATAGGGATTCAACGTCCAGGGAAGCGATGATTCCATCGGGCTGGGTAGATTTGATCAATTCTAGGAAATCTGCTGATGATTGTAGAATAAACTTACTTGGAGTGTATGGAGTTAGGAGTTCATTGAGTTTCTTTGCCAGGTGATAAGTTGGGGTTGGTATTTGGCTGATTATAGGGCGTAGTGGGTTACCTGGTTTATGCGTCTTTGTTACGAACCCGGATCCAGCGTCCGAGCCGGGAGCAGTGACAACCACGCCATCTGTGGGTCCGCTCCCGAAACCCCCGCCAAACGGACGACGACACCTAGTGAGGACAGCGTGTACTGGCCTCGAAGACCAGTTTCCAGTCTGGTTCAGCGCTCAACACCGCCGCTCCTGACCTCTGGTGAGGTGGTGCTCCGACGACAGCGCCATCTATGGACTGGATACGTCAGGTGTTTGTGCCCGCCACCGTAAGTGAGGTGTATTAGTGTCCCGGTTATTGATGACGTGTCTGTTTACAGAGTCGACCTGGGACCACTGTGTTGAAGGTTGAGTCAGTCTACCCGAGGCAGCCAGTCTCCATACTGTGAAGTTTGCTGCAGCTGTTGTGACGTCGTCCCCCCGGAAGAACACTGTGGTGTGTTAAGCCTGCCAGTGGAGTGGCAGTGAAAGGATTTACCCGGGACCGACGGTTGGAGACGATAATCCACTGGGGTATTGAGGACAGGAGGGTGATTGGTGATATCACACGAGACTCCTGTCTAGGGCGTACCCCTTTTATCGTTCGTGGAGTGGCCGTACCAGCCTTGGTGGCTCAGTACCTGCCAGCAGACCTGCTGGACGTGTGGTTGACGGCCTCCACGACGGTGCCCCCAGTGGACCTGTGTTGTGGCTGACCTGTGGCCAGGGTAGGCTCGGCGTTCTCAGAGGACACGTCTTGAGGCCACGAAGAAAGCACCGCGGACTCGGCACCTAGCTTCTTGATCAAGAGTCTTCAGCAGAAGACTAGATTGTGCACGATCCCCTTGTAAAGTGTTAATACCCCTCCCCCTTGTGTACTCTTTTATTCTATATATTTAAACGGTGATGGTGAACATTATATTATATTAAGTTCTTAGCTTTCTTTCCCTACTCCCTTTAAGTTACTTGCGTCACGGATCTCATCCCTTGATAGCCACTACTGGCTTGGGAACGGATACATATATCTTCCTCTAACAACATCAGAGTGAGAACCCCGTTGCGTCCCGAGAGGGCCGTAACAGTCTTAACATTGCCGTAGGCATATCCTAAGCCATAGTCACCTTGAAGTTTATTGAAATGCACACTACCTTTCTTTGCGTTGATTGCTGTAATTGTTTTGTTTACTTTAGATTCTAGGAATTCTAGGAAATCAGCAGATTTCCTAGAATTGATCAAATCTACCCAGCCCGATGGAATCATCGCTTCCCTGGACGTTGAATCCCTATTTACCAACGTCCCAGTCGACACAACCATAGGAATGATACTGGACAGAGTATACAGAGACGAGAGCACCCCCAAATTAGACATACCTGAGCCACACTTGAAAAGTCTTCTCGAAGCATGTACAAAGGAAGCCCCTTTCATCAGTCCACAAGGAGACATGTATTTACAAATAGACGGAGTAGCAATGGGCTCCCCCTTAGGAGTTTTATTTGCTAATTTTTATATGGGAACCATCGAAGATAGGGTCTTCAGTAGCAGACAAAAACCAACTGTATACTGCCGTTATGTAGATGACATATTCGTAATAGTAAAAGACTCAGATGAACTAATTGACCTAAAAAGACACCTAGAGAGAGAGTCAGTACTCCGATTTACACATGAAAATAGTGAAAATAACAGTCTGCCATTCTTGGATGTACTAATAACAAAAACAGGAACCTCTTTAAGCACCAACGTATATACCAAGCCCACCAACATAGGATTATGCCTGAACGGTAGAAGTGAGTGCCCCCAAAGATACAAAGCCAGTGTTCTCAATGCTTATAGTCGTCGAGCGCTTACCCACTGCTCTGAATGGAGCAACGTGAGTAGAGAGTTTGAAAGAGTAACTCAGGTATTGGTGAACAACGGATATAGCAACGCGGAAATAAACGCTGCTATAAGAAGACACTTGGACCGTTGGTATTATTCAGAACCTAGAACAGAAACCACAACACCCCCAATAAAATTATATTACAAATCAACCATGCACAGCGAACATATAAAAGAGGAAAGAATAATGAAAGAAATAATCCGTAAAGGAGTAAAAAGCACTACTCCTAACCAAAACATAAACCTGATAATATTCTACAAAACCAAGAAGACTTCCGAACTCCTTATCAAAAACAGCCCGAAGCCGACGGAGAACCCTCTACAGCAGTCAAGCGTTGTATACATGTACACTTGCCCCCACGAAGGATGTAACCTTCAATGTAAGTACATAGGTATGACGTCGACCAAGCTGACGAGGCGTTTGACATGCCATCTTCAATCTGGTGCCCCTAGGAATCACATGAGACAAGCCCATGACATTACTCTAACAAGAGAAATGTTGAACAAGAATACTTGCATAATAGACAAAACCCAAGATTCAAGAAGATTACAAATTCTTGAGGCAATTCACATAAGAATAGAGCGACCTACCATGAACACCCAAATCACGGAACTATTTACTCTACCAACCATGAGAGTAAGGACAAGACAAGAACATATCGATGCCAACACAGAAGACAATGTCCAACATAACAGGCCAATTACACTCGATTAATCTTTGTGTTTGGATAGGAGATGCCTCGTATGGGCCAATACGCCTTCTGCAGCCTCTATGTTTCACCTCACTTATGTATCCCCCCATGTTTTTCACCTTCATTGTATTATCACCTGACCTAAAGCGGGTATAAAATCAACTAGTATTGTAGAGATCTGTTCACTTGAGAATGAACCATGGAGGTTCGAAACGTCGTGCAAATTATACAAATAAGTGTAAATACACTCTATAGTAAATCACTTCTTTTCTTCACCTTAAAAGTACGAAAATGAGTTTTGGAGAACTCCTATTTCAATTAAGCCCTGATGCTAAGAAAATAGTTAGAGGGATAGAAGCCCTAAACCAGAAAATAATAGATACAGAATATGCGGTCATATTCAATGAAATATATATATATATATATATATATAAATATATAACTGAAAACTCACACCCCAGAAGTGACTCGAACCCATACTCCCAGGAGCAACGCAACTGGTATCTAAAGGACACCTTACTCCGCTTGACCATCATGACCGGACATAAGGAAGTGATAGCCGAAGCTATTTGAAACACTTCCCCACCGGCATTCGGATGGTAATCTTGGGCATAGCATTTCATCAAATCACATCATTCTTTGGGGCACACGTGAGGAACACAAATGCGAACAAGCCTGAATGGTCCCCAGGATTATATGCAACTGAAAACTCACACCCCAGAAGTGACTCGAACCCATACTCCCAGGAGCAATGCAACTGGTATCTACTGGACGCCTTAATCTGCTTGACCATCACGACCGGACATAAGGAAGTGATAGTCGAAGCTATTTGAACCACTTCCCCGCCGGCACTTGGATGGTAATCTTGGGCATAGCATTTTATCAAGCATTTTATTAAGGCGTCCTGTAGATACCATATTCAAGGGTCAACTTCTCCTCTCAACTGATAGATCGTGTGTCTTACGTTATTGTAATGAACGTTATAAATGCAACTGATTAAGTTATAGCTCATATAAATATTCACGATTTCTGTGCAGCGGACACGATAGATTGGGTCGTGATCGCATGGTGCTGGCTAGGCTGAAAGGTAACTAAAAACATGTATGCCAAGTTGGGGCCGTTCGCCATTGTAACAAAAAAACAGGTACGTGAAACTGGGGTCCTCGGAAAAAGCAAAACGGTCTCTACTTGGCATACTTTCTACTACTACTTTCCACAAATACTTGGTCAACCTGTAACTACACTTAGGTATAACTACACACACAAGCTCAAGCTAAACAAGCCGCAATGCAGAACAAAAAACAGGAGATTTTTTTTTGTACCCAGAGGGTTATAAACCCATGGAATCGTCTACCCGAAGAAGCTGTAAATACCAAGTCATAACTGCAGTTCGATGGCTTGTGAAAAAATTTACCCACTATATCTATATTTTTATCTAAGAAATGTATTATTTCTAAATCATATCAAAATTAATGTCAAAATCATATCAGAATCACTACAGATTCACTATATCCTATTTCCTATATCCGGATCCTACATGACAATGCCTATGATCACATACAACCATAGAGCCCTTGGTTGTCTATGTGACTTATGTATGATTTCTCAAAGATCTAAAAGCTTCTAGAAGGATTTCTTAATTAATAACTATTGAAACAATTCAATCGATTTCCGGAACGGATTAAATCAAATCCTTAATAAGAATCAGTAGTGCTAGCAAGTACTACTTATAATCTTTAAATCCTATATCTAATTATATTATAATCATATCTTATCTCAATCATATTATTACGTTTGAAGGCGGAAGAGAAACAATCTTCGTCCACATGGTTTATTGTCAACAACCAGCAACAACACCAAAACATAAGGTACATAACTTAATATTTACAAGATCATAAACAAAAGAACATCTGCTCCAAACATGCTACACCCAACATCTGTAGTCCTCAATCCCAACATTTCTCCTCTTTTAATTAAACTCTACCCCTACAGGCGATGAGTCACAATAACGTGGCTAAAGTATGTTGACCAGACCACACACTAGAATGTGAAGGGACGACGACGTTTCGTCCCTTCACATTCTAGTGTGTGGTCTGGTCAACTCTACCCCTACAGGTTAAGTCTATCAGGCGGTCGTATGACTCTTCCTGATTTTCTCAACTGGGAGTCCCGACCTATTATTTCTGGGAAACATTTTTCTGAACTACTCCCTGTAGATTCCACAGGGTTAACTGTATCTCCATTACCCTCTGTTGCCCCTTGCTGTGCCTCCCTGTCTCCCGCAGGTGATGCTACTCCTTCATTATTAGGATGGGTATCACTAATTGCCCCACCTCCACCTGAAGGGTGTTCAAAATTCCCTTGGCATGAGTTGGCATGAGTGTATTTGCATGCTTTTCCCAATTAATGTTCCCAAAACTCTGCACTTGTACAGTGAAATTCCTGCATCCCAAGACTTCCCTAATTTTTCCTTCTACCCATGGCTTCCCAATTCCAAAATTCCTTGCATCCCCCTCGTTAAACAACAATTCCTCTCCCTGAGCCAACTGGTTGGCCAAGCTAGTTACTGATTACTCTCTATCGGGATCTGTCTTTACTGCTTTCATGTGCTCTTTAAAGTGCCTATTAAACAGTAATTCAGAAGGAGATTTACCAGTAGTAGAATGATCAGTTTTCCTTTGGTTATATAAAAATCTACAAAGCCTTGTATTAATAGTACCTTCCGTAAACTGCTTTAACCCTTAATTCAAAGATCTCACTGCTCTCTCCACTAGACCATTTGAAGAAGGATTATAGGGGCAGGTGTTACATGTTTAATACCATTTCTTCTAAAAAAAATCCTCCATTTTCACAGAAACAAAATAAGAAGCATTGTCTGACACAACCATGTCTGGTAATCCAAAATTAAAAAAATATTTTCCTTAGCAATTCACAAGTTACAGATGATGTGGCGGAATTACACACATGAACATCCAGAAATTTTGTGTATAAATGCACCACCACTAGGTAATATTTGTTATCCATAGGTCCAGAATATTCTATATGCAGTCTAGACTGCATATAGATTATGCTGGACCTATGTTTTTTTCCAATGCATGGCTCAGAAAGTACTGGGGCCTGTGGTTTCTGATAATTCTTTAAGCAAATATAAAAATCTTTTGTTATCTCAGCAATATCCTGGTCTATTTTTGGCCACCAAACCCAACTTCTAGCTTCTGCTTTTATAGCATTTATGATATTATGGCCTACATGCAGCTGTTCCAAAATCTTACATCTTAGTTCCCCAGGCACCACCACTCTATTCCTATACAAGAGTACATCCTGGTGAATACTAAGGTCAGCCTTTACTGCAGCATACTCTGACAATAATAAATTATCATTTCAACCATATTTAACACATTTCATCAACAGATTTAATTTGGGATCTCTACCAGTAGCCTTCCTAATAGTCTGTAATGAAATATCCTCAAAAGACATAGATTCCACCAGGATAACATACTCCACTGGAATACTGGAATTCATTTCTTCTGTCTGTCAAAGGCAATCTACTTAATGCATTAGCTACTAATTAACCTTGCCTGGCTTAAACTCTAAATCATACTCAAACTGCGAGAATAGTAATGCCCATCTTTGAATTCTAGCATTGGCATTAACTGGAATTTGTTTACCTCTGCCAAATAATCCTAGCGGGGGTATATGGTCTGTTCTAGCAAAGAAATTTCCTTCCCAGCAGAAAATACCTCAGTTTTCTTACAGCATATACCAAAGCTAAGACTTCTTTATCTGAGAATAATTCTGTTCCATTGGAGATAATTTCTTGCTCGCAAAATATGTTACTTTATCCTGATCATCTACTTCCTGTAATAATACACAACCCACTCCTACTGGCGAAGCATCTACCTCCAGTTTTAAGGGAAGTCTACCAGTAAAATTAGTGAGCACTGGAGAAATTATCAATTCCTTCTTAATATCCCCGAAGGCATTCTCCTCTCTTGCTGCTCACTTAAATTTAGCCCCTTTTTTCAACAATTCATACAAGGGTGCTAATTTTGTTGAAAAGTTCTTTACAAACTTACAAAAATATGTAACCATCCAAACAAAAAACCGTACTTCCCCAACTGATGTTGGGGCTGGGGCATCTACTATAGCAGCTACATTTTTGTGAGAACGAGTAAAACCCTTACCTGAAATATGGTACCCCAGGTATTCAATGGCCTTGGACTTCAATGTTGTTTTACCCTTATTAATCTTCACCTTGTGCTTTTGCAGGAGATCCAAAACTTGTTCTAATCTAGCATCAAGCTCTTCCTCATTCTCCCCACATACAATAATGTCATCTAAAAAACTAGCCACACCTTCAATGTTTACTAACAACTGGGACATGAATCTCTGAAAAATTGCTGGAGACGAGGAGTTAAATAACCCCTTGTGGGTATTAATCTCTAACAATTTCTGGCTCTCCTCTTCTGCAGGAATTTGAAAGTAAGAATTTTGCAGGTCAATCTTAGAAAAGATTGCCCCCGCCCCCTCCTTACAGACCACTGACAACAACTCATCTATCTTAGGTAAAGGGTACTTCTTACAGTGAATGCGATTGTTGAGCTCCTTGAAAGTTTGCATAGATTCTCATAGATTTCCGATCTGCTTTCAATACTGTTAAAATTGGGGCTGCCCTCTCACTATGCGTAAGTGGCTCTAAGATGCCTTCTGCCACATGCTTTTCAGAGCTGATTCTACCAATTGCTTGTAATCAAACGGAACCGTTCTTGAATCGAAAAATTTAGGTTAAGACTCACTTTTCAGATGAATTTTTGCCACTATGCTGTTGATGGGCTCATGTGCCTCCGATGAATATTTATCTAACATACGTTCAGCACTTTTATTTGTTTTAACTATCGACAATTCATCTAGGCCCGCCAAGAAAGTTCCCACTTTTTTCATGAGATCCTTACCACATAGGCTAGGTTTATGTGACTCTACTACATACAAATCCTGGACAATTTCTTTTACATTATAACCTACTTTTGCCGATACCTTGCCATAGACCTTAATCGGTGTATTATCATATGCACTTAATGATTTTTTACCTGATTTTACATTCAATTGCAAGGTATCTGCCCAATCTCTAGACAATGTTGACACTGCAGCACCAGTGTCCAGTTCCAAGAGAAGTAACTTCCCATTAATTTCAAAATTCACCACATGTGATTTCACTGAACATACCTTTTCTTTTACCGAATATAGTCTGCTTTCCTCACTGCAGCTTCTTCAGACGGTTTACCTTCTTCTACTGCCTTGATCACAGTACCACTACCTCTTCTTCCTGTATTCCATAGTCGTCGTCTCTCCTAGGGCTTGCTGTTCTTGTTTAGATATTCTCTATGCACTTTCTTCAAGTGCCCCTCCTTGTTACAAAAGTTACATATATATTCACGAAACTTGCACTTGCTACTACTGTGGGCCAGACCACAGTGTTTACATCTGGTCTGGCCCTGAACTACCTTAATTTCTTGAGTAGATTTTGTACTTTCAAAAGCCTTTTCCAGGTTGAACATCTCGAGCACTGTCCATGAAGTCATCGATTGTAGATCCAAGTTTTCTGCCACCAGGTTAGGGAAAAATATCTCATTTTCTACTGCCATGAACAACTGGCCCTGCACCCGGCCGTCCAACTGTGCTCCGAAGTTGCAGTGGTTCGCCAACGCCTTCAAATCCGCATATAAATCCTGTACATATTCCTGCTGCTTTTTCGTCCTCTTCTGAAAATCCATCTAACTCCTGTGTAATGAAGGTTTCACTACATAATGACGTTTAAGCAGGGTAATCAGGCCTACATAGGTCTTTGTGTGGGGTAGCTCTGGTGCACACAAGTTACCGAGAACACTATATACTTCAGAACCCAGTGAAACTAAGAGTACCGCTTTCATGTTGGCGTCCTCCTTAATCCCATGGTAAGGAAAGTTTGCTTCCAGCAGGTTGAGCCACAGGTCCAACGGGATCTTGGTAGTGTTAAACGGCTCCATTGAAATGAGCGGCGTAGCCATGGCCATGATGGGTTGCACAACTCAACTGTTATATGCCAAGCGTCCACCCGTCCACACGATGTACCCTGCTCTCTCCTGATCCTTACACCTCGTCTCGTAACCAATACATTGAAATAATAATACAATTTACATTGAAAGCTACCCTCTCAAGGGAGGGAGGAGCCAACTCGGAAACCAAGCGACTTACAGGGGCGCCCCGAGGGAACAACGTTTTGTTTAGTAACATATTGACAATATGTGACGGAGCCTTGCCAACATTAATTTGTAAAGGACACCATAATAACATATTTTTATCACCGGTGATTACCTCTAGAACTGGGGAAGTACCTGGAAAGTATCAACAAGGAAAATTCCTAATAAAATAATCTAAAAGGAGTGTAGAGTGGAGCACACAAAGTGACGCTGTCTCCACCTCCACCATCACATATCTTAGCCCACTGCAAACGCAATTAAGGATATAATCAATTAGCAACGCTACCAGAACAACATACAGCAAAGCGGTGACATAAAATATAGTGCCTAAACTCTACAAGAGAGTTATCCAGTCTGGCTACTTGTCAGACAGGCACCCGGCACTCAGACATAAATATAATAATTGTTATTTAGTGTTTTAATTGGCCAATTGGATGCTTTTATAACCTTAATATATTCAAATAAGTGTGTCTGTTGTTAAAGGGTGAGGCAATGCCTCATATTTCAGTGAGTATTCATTAATCTTCCAGCGACTGAATCTCTTCCGAGTCCTCAGACACTTATGAGATTCACAATCTCGTGAGTGTCCTGAGTCTGGGAAGAGTTCCAGTCGAGCATAACTGTATCTCTTCATATAAATTGAATATATCTATATATATACTTTAACATATAAATTAAGTTAACAATTGCTTGCTTAGTTATCTCTAATTTATAATATAAGTTTATCTAATTGAATGTAATCTTTAGTACTTAGTTAACTAGTACTTAGACCACATCTAAGGTCATTTAATATCATACTTCTACAATTTAAATTATTGTGTTTATAGTATAAAAAAATATTGGCCCTCATAGTTATGGTGCTAGGTTGGACTGTGTACATGTTTAAATCCCTGATTTAAACAGATCCAGTGTTCAGTTACAGAACTGAATTTATTAAATCTTATCACAATACCAGCTGATGTGAGAAACTGCTCTGCTGGTGGATTGTGGATCTTCAATCAACTTCTCCATTCATTCACCAGGACCCCACCTGCCCCTTACAGCCCACAATCTGTCATTAGGAAAAGAGGAGCTAGGATTTACGACCCTAGCTAGAGACTTTAGTTGAATTAATTTTGCATACAGTCAATTTTAATTTAGCACAGTACAAGTCCCTAGTAATTCTCCTCTCATATTAATCCCGGCATTTTTTCCCACAGGGGGGGCGGGGCCTTTGCCAAGCCGCCGGTTTCCTGTTCCCGTCATAAACGGCGGGGGTTTAATGTTTGCATTAAACTGCATTTGTCAAACTTTCGTTACTTAAGAAAAAACAAGAGAATCTAGATCGTCTTGAAGCAATTTTGTTTCTGCTCAATTTCTTTACCAGTAAAAACAAGAATAAGACACAAAGAGAGAGAGAGAGATGGATAAGATTCAGAGAGACAATGATAAGATAGGGAGACATAAGGATAAGACAAAAGCGGCAACGACAAGATGGAAAGACACAAAGATAAGAAACAGAAACACAAGGATTAGACACAGAGAAACAGGGATAATAAACAATTGAAAACGCAATGATAGAAACAAACGTCAGTTCCCTGATGTCTTCATGTTGGAGAGAGTTGAGGACAACAAGAACATAAGAAGGTGGGGAAGGCCACTTTGCATATAAGGTTCAATGTAGGGCACATTTACATTTCATATTCGTCTTAATGATCAATAAGAGGACACAAACTCGCACACTTCTCAAATCAAGTCTTGAAATGTCTTTTGACGACATTGTCGCCCGTAAAAAGGAGAGCTTGTGGAAGAGTGGAAATAAAAGAGCCTCAGCAGCCTCTCCCCTCTCAGATGGAAGAGGGGAAGTGGGAGAGTCGCAGAAAAGGTGGAGAGAGAAGATATTGTAGGGAAGAGGGGAAATTGTAAGTAAGCGTGGAGGGTGAAAATAACGAAGTGATAGAGGAGGGATAGAGGAGAAATGCTAGGGTAAGAGGGAGAGAGAGAAAGGGGCTACGCCATAATTATTTAATACTTTAAGAAGTGGAGTTGTACAGTACTGTACAACTGCTTGTAAACACACTCACTACGGGTAAATGAGAATGGTTGAGTGGAAGCTGTTTGTGAGGGGGAAAGTGGTTGTTTGCATGGGAGAGTGGCTGTTTGCGAGTGGGGGGGGGGAGTAGTTGAGAGGGGGGAGTAGTTGTTTGAATGGAGGGAGTAGGTTTTTCAGAGAGGGAAAAAAGTTATTTGTGAGGGAGCAGTAGATATTTGAGGGGTGATTAGACGTTTGATGGGTGGAGGTGTACTTGTTATGAAGATAAGCTGAAGCTCAAATAATCGCCAAGAGAACCTAAACACCTACCCAAACCTACTTCTAAACTAACCTAACCTACGTCTAACCTATCCTAACCTACACTTAACCTACCCTAACCTATGCCTAACCTAACCTAACCTAACCTATGCCGAACCTAACCTAACCTACACCTAACAATGTTCAAAATTCTAACATATAACAATAATTAATTTTTAAGTAAACAAAAAACAAAACTGAACAGATTTAAAGGAATGAATCCAAATATGGTTTTGGCCGCAGCTTGAACCAGCCTAGCCTGAAGACCGCTGCTCGAGAACAACAAATAAATAACTATAAAACGTCAATATCACGGTGCTTGATTTATTAATAATACGTCGCATTTGTAACGGATTAGGAGAAAATATGGCAAGTATTAAGTGAGATTTTATTGGTGGGGGTCGTTTAAAAAGTATAATTTTCTATATTTGTTTTGTTTATTTGAATGTTTATTGTATGTATTGGAGGGTAATGACCTCGTTGTATGCTGCCCACTCTTCTTATGAGCTCATCTTTACCTCCTCGCCCTTCTCCCTCACAATCTCATCTCTCATATTGCTCCCTTCACTCCTATCTCCTACCCACTTGCCTACTCTTCTAGCCTTCTCTCTCTCTCTCTCTCCCCTACTCTTCCTCTCTCTCTCTCTCTCTCTCTCTCTCTCTCTCTCTCTCTCTCTCTCTCTCTCTCTCTCTCTCTCTCTCTCTCTCTCTCTCTCTCTCTCTCTCTCTCTCTCTCTCTCTCTCTCTCTCTCTCTCTCCCTCTCTCTCCCCTATTCTTCCTCTCTCTCTCTCTCTTTCTTCTTATCACTCTCCCACACCTCTTCTCTGCCCCCACGTCTCCCCTACCCCACACGTACTGCTCTCCCTGCCTCACTCACCAATCTAACTAGATCGATCGGGAAAGAGGCAGCCTGGATTCTTGCCGGGTCGGCGTTCAATTCCTGAAGATCTAGGTGTCTGGGGACCGTTGTTTTCACTCGGTCTTCACATCCCAGCTCCTTGTCCTCGTATCCTAGCTTCTTGTTCTCATGTCCCAGCTCCTTGTCCTCATACCTCAGCTCCTTGTCCTCATACCTCAGCTCCTAGTCCTCATACCTCAGCTCCTTGTCCTCATACCTCAGCTCCTTGTCCTCATACCTCAGCTCCTTGTCCTCATACCTCAGCTCCTTGTCCTCATACCTCAGCTCCTTGTCCTCATACCTCAGCTCCTTGTCCTCATACCTCAGCTCCTTGTCCTCATACCTCAGCTCCTTGTCCTCATACCTCAGCTTGTTTTTCTCATATATCTTAGGAGCGCTACGTAGTTATACTAGTTATAGCTCCTTTATATTCTTTATCAGTGTGAGTCTTCTCCCTCACTATTCTCCCTCATGACTTCCCCCCACTCTCCCCCTCCCCCACTCTTCCCCACTCTCCCCCTCCCCCACTCTCTAGTCCAGTCCATTCCCTGGAACTTAATTCAATCCCAAACGTACCTTTCACCCAGCTGCTGTCCTCCCCCTCCTCGTGACAACAACCCCTCCTGCTCCCTCCTCCCCCCTTTCACACAGTCTACCCGCCCCCCTCCTGTTCCCTCCTCCCCCACTTCGTCTACCCGTTCTAATGCTCCCTTTCTCCCTCCCTCACCTGGAAAATTCATGGTAGACAGAAAATACGAAAGATATTCACCTTCATTTTGAATGCATAAGAAAGAGAGGGATAACTCATGGTTCTAGTGAGGATATTATGAGAGGGATATTATTATTTATTATGAGAGAGAGAGAGAGAGAGAGAGAGAGAGAGAGAGAGAGAGAGAGAGAGAGAGAGAGAGAGAGAGAGAGAGAGAGAGAGAGAGAGAGAGAGAGAGAGAGAGAGAGAGAGAGAAAGAGAGAGAAAGAGAGAGAAAGAGAGAGAGAGAGAGAGAGAGAAAGGAAAGAGAGAGAGAGAGAGAGAGAGAGAGAGAGAGAGAGAGAGAGAGAGAGAGAGAGAGAGAGAGAGAGAGAGAGAGAGAGAGAGAGAGAGAGAGAGAGAGGGGAGGGGGAGGGGAGAGGGAAACAGACAGACAGACATACAAACACAGACGCACTGGATACCAAGATCTTTTGTAAAATAAAAGAAAAATCCTTTCATCAATTAAGCCTATAACAGCGTAATTATCGAAAGATTGTGATGATCACTGACCTTTATAACAGCGATTGACAATCTAAAATAATTTGTTAATTTCCCGAGATGATTCAAACCTGGAATAGAAAATTAATGCAAAATACAATATACATTGTCTATTGCTATTATTTAGAGTTTCAAATAATCTTCCTGAAGGTCAGACGGGATAAATATATACAAGTGTCTTAGTCTGGCGGCCAAGAAATTTTTAAGTCTGCCCTCATATCCCAGCTATCAGTGTGCCCTCATATCCCAGCTGTCAGTCTGCCCTCATACCCCGGCTATCAGTCTGCCCTCATATACCAGCTATCAGTCTGCCCTCATATCCCAGCTATCAGTCTGCCCTCATATCCCAGCTATCAGTCTGCCCTCATATCCCAGCTATCAGTCTGCCCTCATATCCCAGCTCTCAGTCTGTCCTCACATCACAGCTCTCAGTCTGTCCTCATATCGCAGCTCTCAGTCTGTCCTCATATCCCAGCTCTTAGTCTGTCCTCATATCCCAGCTCTCAGTCTGCCCTCATATCCAAGTTCTTAGTCTGTCCTCATATCCCAGCTCATATTCTTCCCTCATATCCCAGCTCATAATATTCCCTCATATCCCAGCTCTCAGTCTGCCCTCATATCCCAGCTCCTAGTCTGCCCTCATATCCCAGCTCTTAGTCTGCCCTCATATCCTAGCTCTTAGTCTGTCCTCATATCCCAGCTCTTAGTCTGCCCTCATATCCCAGTTCTTAGTTTGCCCTCATATCCCAGCTCTTAGTCTGCCCTCATATCCCAGCTCTCAGTCTGCCCTCATATCCCAGCTCTTAGTCTGCCCTCATATCCCAGTTCTTAGTTTGCCCTCATATCCCAGCTCTTAGTCTGCCCTCATATCCCAGCTCTTAGTCTGCCCTCATATCCCAGCTCTTAGTCTGCCCTCATATCCCAGCTCTTAGTCTGCCCTCATATCCCAGCTCTTAGTCTGCCCTCATATCCCAGCTCTTAGTCTGCCCTCATATCCCAGCTCTTAGTCTGCCCTCATATTCCAGCTCTTAGTCTGTCCTCATATCCCAGCTCATATTCTTCCCTCATATCCCAGCTCATATTATTCCCTCATATCCCAGCTCTTAGTCTGCCCTCATATCCCAGCTCTTAGTCTGCCCTCATATCCCAGCTCTTAGTCTGCCCTCATATCCCAGCTCTTAGTCTGCCCTCATATCCCAGCTCTTAGTCTGCCCTCATATCCCAGCTCTTAGTCTGTCCTCATATCCCAGCTCTCAGTTTGCCCTCATATCCCAGCTCTCAGTCTGCCCTCATATCCCAGCTCTCAGTTTGACCTCATATCCCAGCTCTCAGTTTGCCCTCATATTCCAGCTCTCAGTTTGCCCTCATATCCTAGCTCTCAGTTTGCCCTCATATCCCAGCTCTCAGTTTGCCCTCATATCGCAGCTCATAATATTCCCTCATATCCCAGCTCTCAGTTTGCCCTCATATCGCAGCTCATAATATTCCCTCATATCCCAGCTCTCAGTTTGCCCTCATATCCCAGCTCTTAGTCTGTCCTCATATTTCCCAAATATTACAGTTGTATGGTCAGATGACCATAGAACAATAACATGACAGAAGCTATAGTGGTTTACTACAATAATCAAATTATATCATTTATTCATCAGTTTAATATGAATTCGCCTTGAATCACTTACAGTAATAGAAAACTTTTTTGCAGTCGATAAGTCACAATAACGGGGCTGAAGGTATAAGATGACCAAACCACACTCCAGAAGATGAGGAGACGAGGACGTTTCGATCCAGGACGGACCGAAACGTGGTCGGTTCGTCATCTTTTTGACTACCCACTTGGGCTGGACGGTAGAGCGACGGTCTCGCTTCATGCAGGTCGGCGTTCAATTCCCGACCGTCCACAGGTGGTTGAGCACCATTCCTTCCCATCCGTCCCATCCCAAATCCTTATCCTGACCCCTTCCCAGTGCCATATAGTCGTAATGGCTTAGCGCTTTCTCCTGATAGTTCCCTTCCATTCATCTTGTGATATGTGTGGCTTGATCATCAATACAATTTTTTTATAATGATACATTGCAAATAAAAATAAAAATAAAATACTTTTACGAATTTATATAATGAAATGTATTATTTTGTATATCCTTTTAGCTAGCTCGCTTACTGTTAAAATAGTAAAAGTATTTAATGCTAACTACTGTTAAGTATTATAAATGAGTGGTTGGAATAGTGGCCAACCACGCCGACCTGCATGAGCTCAAGTTGGCAAACAATCATTGGCTCCTAACCCATGACAGTCATTCGTTCTCAAGCATAATACTGTTTCCACTGGGGACAAAAAATAAATGGGTAAGGGTGTAAAATCTTATGTATCTGCCCAACACAAACTACAAGACAATATTATAGATAGTTAAAGGCCTTCCTTCCCTGAAGTAAGCTTCAATTACAAATGAGCCTAACCAGTTCTCCTAGTTTACGATCTAACAGGAGGGGGTGAATACAACCCCACTCCGTACTGGAGTTGTGTATAGGACAATTGTATATGGTCCTAGACAAAGCGTATGACCAAAAAACTGTGAGGTCAAACGCGTGCAACAACAGTCAAATCAAATGTTATTTTTAGTTCGACAGAAAATTTAATTGTTTTCAGAAATAAACAATTACCATTATGAACATTTTTTTTTTAAATATTTATATATGACTTTAAATATTTCTGCTTGTGACTTATTCATTTGTGATCTAAACCGTTCCAAGACATTAGGCGGTTCTTGAACTTTAATCCCCCCCTCCCCCTCACTTCCCCATCATTGTCAATGAAATTTTGATCATGGAACTTGGACCCCATGACCTTGACAACCTGCTACCCCCACTTGAAGTCAACACCACGAATTCACAATAAAGAATAGGAGAGGAAGGAGAAGAAGAAAACAACGGTAATTACCCACGAGAACCAAAAGATCAATGTCCCAACACCCATATTTCACCAGTCAGGGGGAACTAATCTCATCATCCTGAAGATCACCAACTAAGCAGCAATTTAGGTCTCGATCCCCCCCACCTCCCTTCCCCGCAGAAAGTGATGAAGTCTTGCAACTGAGGAGGAGCCGGGCTGCTTTGAGGTGTGCAATATCGGCTCTGGCAATAGCCTGATGCACGCTCCCGCAGCCGCTGTAATCACGTTACAGTTGGAGTTAGTGTCGCTCTAGTTACAGTCAGTTGCAGCTGTTAGATTTTAATATTTTGGGGATTTTTTTTGTCTTTCTGCCTTTTTGCATATTTTTATTTTTTCATCTCAATTTCTTTTTATGTACAGTCGGACACTGTACACACACACACACATACACTACACATACACTACACACACACACACACACACACACACACACACACACACACACACACACACACACACACACACACACACACACACACACACACACACACACACACACACACACACACACACATGCATTGCAATGCAACACAGTGATCACATCTTTTGGTGAATTATCTTAGTGAATTTAGAGAAGATAGCTAGTGAAGATCGACTCCTTGAGGCATCATCAGTCGCATCAGCCGGGACCCACGTGGAGACCTGAAGACCTCACAGGATTACCGACGACACGCCGTGTATTCACCTAGAGTTCTTGTGGGGGGCTGGCTGGTAAGTGTCTCTCATAAGTCTCCAACAGTGTGCAAGGTTTATATAATATCATATCATAGACACTATTGCATTTCATTCAATAATACAATCGTAAGTGGTAGACAAGTAACAGGGACAGCAACTGTGAGCTCACTGGGAACCCAGATAAGCCGCTAATCCCCCCACCGTAATCTGAAGACAACACCTCCCCCACCTCACTCTCCTAATTCACTCCCCCCCCCCCACTCCCATTCTCCCCTACCACTGACTACACATACACACACACACACATACATTACCTCCGCCCCCTTTCTCACTTCTTCTGTAGCATACCAGATATTCCCCCCTCCCCCCTACTCCCAAAACCCTCCCACACAGTGGGACCCCCTCTATCTCCCTCACCCTCTCCCAACACCTGACCAATTAACCTGAAGTGGCCATCTCCGCCCCCTCCCATTCAATCTCCCTCCTCCCCCCCCCCCCCACCCCACCCTCCCCCTCTCTCTCTCTCTCTCTCTCTCTCTCTCTCTCTCTCTCTCTCTCTCTCTCTCTCTCTCTCTCTCTCTCTCTCTCTCTCTCTCTCTCTCTCTCTCTTTCTCTTTCTCTCTCTTTCTCTCTCTTTCTCTCTCTCTCTCTCTCTCTCTCTCTCTCTCTCTCTCTCTCTCTCTCTCTCTCTCTCTCTCTCTCTCTCTCTCTCTCTCTCTCTCTCTCTCTCTCTCTGTCCCTATTGGGACACTCTTGCCTCTCCCTCTCTTGCCCTCTCTCTCTCTCGCGCCCTCTTCCCCTCTCTCATCTCCCCCTCCCCCTCTCTCCCTCTATATTGCCTTCTCCCTATCTTTCTTCCTCTCTCTCTCTCTCTCTCTCTCTCTCTCTCTCTCTCTCTCTCTCTCTCTCTCTCTCTCTCTCTCTCTCTCTCTCTCTCTTGCTCCAGCTCTCTCTTGCTCTGTCTCTCTCTCTCTCTCTCTTTCTCTCTCTCTCTCTCTCTCTCTCTCTCTCTCTCTCTCTCTCTCTCTCTCTCTCTCTCTCTCTCTCTCTCTCTCTCTCTCTCTCTCTCTCTCTCTCTCTCTCTCTCTCTCTCTCTCTCTCTCTCTCTCTCTCTCTCTCTCTCTCTCTCTCTCTCTCTCTCTCTCAATCTTGCTCTGTCTCTTGTTCTATCTCTCTTCCTCTATCTCTCTCTTACTCTCTCACCTACTCTGTCTCGTTTGCTCTCTCTCTCTCTCTCTCTCTCTCTCTCTCTCTCTCTCTCTCTCTCTCTCTCTCTCTCTCTCTCTCTCTCTCTCTCTCTCTCTCTCTCTCTCTTTCTCTCTCTCTCTCTCTCTCTCTCTCTCTCTCTCTTGCTCTCTGCACACCCCAGCTTAACCCTAACAAAAGATATCAGGGGAAAGGGACAAAATGGCACGAGGACTCAACAGGGACACAGTGAATAATCAAAGTGACCAAAAGAAGGAAGTGTTAACCCAAGTTTTGGACGAATTCAGGAGGGAGATACGTGAAATGAAGATTAGAATTAATAACCTGCAAAGTGAACTGACATCAGCAAGGGGGGGAGATCAAATCCCTCACAGAGAAAAATAAAGAGGCCTTGCATTTGATTATCATCCAAAGTGAAGGTGGGAATGTTGCATTGAAGGGAAATGCCTCTGTACCTGAAACATTTGTGGAAAGACTGAGAAAGAGCTCAGAAGCAATGGACACATTGAGGGAGGTAGCCATGCAAGCAGCTACCTCACAGGAAGCAGCAAGGTGCACCAGTCAGCTGCTGGAAAGAAAAAGTTTTGTGGTAGTTGTAAGCATCAAAGAACAGGAAGGATCCAATAGGCAGGAATGGAATAGCAAGGATAGAGAGGCAGTACCTGGGATACTGAAGGGGTTACAGATGGAAGGTGCTGAACAAAACATTGAGAAGGTTTTCAGGTTGGGCTGGTACAACAAGGACAGAAACCGACTGGTAAAGGTTGTGTTTACAAACGAGGCCACGAAGGAGGATATTCTAGAAAGAAAGAGTCATGTGTACCATGTGGAGAAATACAAAAAAGTATTACTGCAGAGGGACAGGATGAAGGAGGAAAGAGCCAGGGCAGCAGAGTCAAGGAGGAAGCGCAGGGAGAGAGGAGAAAACCAGGAAATCGCAGCCCCCAACACAACAATCACAGAGACAAGAGGGGAACCCAAAACCGGCATCCCAGCAACACCAGAGGGGAGGGCAACACCACCACCCCCCTCTGCATAGAAACCCTCCCTTCCCATCACCCTACCTGCCCCCACCCAAATGGTCACCCCCTCCCCCCCCCCCATTCTGACCCTGTCACCCCTCCCCAATTCCCACCATGTCCCCCCTCCCACCTTTCCCCCTCCCCCTTCATCCCATACACTCCTTATCCCTCCTCACCCCGTATCCTCCTTATCCCTCCTTATCCCTCCTCACCCCGTATCCTCCTTGTCCCCCCTAGCTCCTTAACCTACACCCTTCCTTTCCCCCGTTCCCTTGAACCCCCACCCCCCAACACAAAATCCTCTGTGACCCTGCAAACCTCCTCACCCAGGTGGTTTACAGGGTGTCACCCAGCTGTTCCCTGTATTTTCTCACCCAGGGAACAGCTTTCCCTACCAGCAGAATGCTCGCCAAGAAGAGGACAAGGAAATGAGCAGAAGAAAGTGAGCTTCAAGGCAATGTACTCTAACATAGATGAGATTACAAATAAAACCAGTGAACTCGGAGAATAGGCACTAAAAGAAAACCGAGACATAATAGCACTCACAGAAACAAAGCTAACGAAAACCATAACAAATGCAGTGTTTCCACAGGACTAGTATGTAGTGAGGAAAGAGAGAGAAGGGAGAGGAGGAGGTGGTGTAGCTTTGCTGAGGTTGGAGTTGTGAAGAGATGGTATTTCAGAACTGTGAAGGTTTCAGTGACTACATATCAGGCACCATAGCAACTGGAGGACAGAAAATTATAGTAGTAGTCATATATAACCCCCCACCGAACGACAGAAGACCCAGACAGGAATATGATAGAAACAATATGGCCACCATCAATATAATAGAGAGAGCAGTTTCTGTGGCTAGCAGGAACGGATCCAGAGTACTAATTATGAAAGACTTCAACCATGGGAAGATAGATTGTGGGAACAGAGACCCACATGGAGGACCAGGCAAATGGAGAGCTAAGCTGCTGGACGTGGCAACAAGAAACTTTCTAAGTCAACACGTCAAGGGACCGACAACAATGAGAGGAGAGGATGAACCAGCCTTGCCTGATCTGATATTTACCCTAAATGAGTCGGATATAAGGGAAGTTAAGTTGGAAGCCCCCTTGGGAATGAGTGATTATAGTGTATTGAGCTTTGAGTACCTGGTTGAGCTAGGAATTATCTCCCCCCCCAAAAAAAAATTGGAAAAAAAGGGCTGGCGTACCGAAAGGGAAATTATGAGGAGATGAATAAATTCCTAAGGGATATACAATGGGACACAGAACTCAGAACCAAGTCCGTACAAGACATGATGGACTATGTCACACAAAAGTGTCAGGAGGCTGTAAGCAGGTTTGTCCCGGCCTGACAGGAAAAAACCGAGAAGCAAAAGAAGAATCCGAGGTTTAATATGGAATGTATGAAAGCAAAGGAGCTGAACAAAAGGGCATGTAGGAACTTCCGTAATAACAGAACACCAGAAAGCAGAGAGAGATACCAGAGAACCATGGAACGAGTATGTCAGTGTGAGAAGAGCAGCTGAGAAAAGGTATGAAAATGATATAGCTAATAAAGCTAAGACCGAATCAAAGCTACTACACAGTCATATCAGGAGGAAGAAAACAGTGAAGGAAGAGGTGATGAAACTTAGGACGGGTGAGGACAGGTACACAGAGAATGACAAAGAGGTGTGTGAAGAACTCAACAAGGAGGAGGTCTTTACAATAAAACAGGGAGAAGTCACTGTGCTAGGATAGACGGCAGCAAACCAGGCGACCTTGGGTAGGTTCGAACTTACAAGAGATGAGGTCAAGAAGCACCTATTGGAGCTGGACGTGAGAAAAGCTGTTGGGCCGAACGGAACCTCACCATGGATATATGGATATTGAAAGAGTGTGTAGGAGCACTTTGTTTGCCACTCTCCATAGTGTATAGTAGGTCACTGGAAACGGGAGATCTACCAGAAATTTGGAAGACGGCTAATGTAGTCCCAATATATAAAAAGGGTGACAGACAAGAGCCACTTAACTACAGGTCAGTGTCCTTAACTTGTATACCAAGCAAGGTGATGGAGAAGATTGTGAGAAAAAACCTAGTAACACATCTGGAGAGAAGAGACTTCGTGACAACTCATCAACATGGGTTCAGGGAGGGTAAAACTTGCCTTACAGGCTTAATAGAATTCTACGATCAGGTGACAAAGATTAAGCAAGAAAGAGAAGGATGGGCGGACTGCATTTTTTTGGACTGTCGGAAAGCCTTTGACACAGTACCCCATAAAAGGCTGATGCATAAGCTGGAAAAACAGGAAGGAGTAACTGGTAGGGCGCTCCAGTGGTTAAGGGAGTACCTAAGCAATAGGAAGAAGAGAGTTACAGTGAGGGGGTGAGATCTCAGATTAGCGTGAAGTTACCAGTGGAGTCCCACAGGGCTCTGTATTCGGACCTATCCTGGTTTCTGATATACGTAAATGATCTCCCAGAGGGTATAGACTCATTCCTCTCAATGTTTGCTGACGACGCCAAAATTATGAGAAGGATTAAGACAGAGGAGGACAGCTTGAGGCTTCAAGAAGACCTGGACAAGCTGCAGGAATGGTCGAACAAATGGTTGTCAGAGCTTAAACCAAGCAAATGTAATGTAATGAAGATAGGGGTAGGAAGCAGGAGACCAGATACATGGTATCATTTGGGAGATTAAATACTTCAAGAGTCACAGAGAGATAAAGACCTGGGGGTTGATATCACGCCAGACCTGTCCCCTGAATCTCATATCAAGAGGATAACATCAGCGGCATATGCCAGGTTGGCTGACATAAGAACGGCCTTTAGAAACTTGTGTAAGGAATCTTTTAGAACATTATATACCACATATGTCAGACCAGTCCTGAAGCATGCGGCTCCAGCATGGAGTCCATATCTAGTCAAGCATAAGACTAAACTGGAAAAGGTTCAAAGGTTTGCCACCGTACTATTACCCGAGCTGTGAGGTATGAGCTACGAGGAGAGACTACGGGAATTAAACCTCACTTCGCTGGAAGACAGAAGAGTTAGGGGGGGACATGATCACCACATTGAAGATTCTCAAGGGAATCGGCAGGCTAGATATAGACAGGCTATTTAACACCAGGGGCACACGCACTAGGGGACACTGATGGAAACTGAGTGCCCAAATGAGCCACAGAGACATTAGAAAAAACGTTTTTAGTGTCAGAGTGGTTGACAAATGGAATGCATTAGGAAGTGTTGTGGTGGAGGCTGACTCCATACACAGTTTCAAGTGTGAGTACACAGGTGAGTACACACACACACACACACACACATATAGCACGCAGGATTCGTAATTCTGTGGCGCGGGTTCGATTCCCGCACGAGGCAGAAACAAATGGGCAAAGTTACTTTCACCCTGAATGCCCCTGTTACCTAGCAGTAAATAGGTACCTGGGAGTTAGTCAGCTGTCACGGGCTGCTTCCTGGGGTGTGTGTGTGTGTGTGTGGTGTGGGAAAAAAAAAAAAAAAAAAAAGTAGTTAGTAAACAGTTGATTGACAGTTGAGAGGCGGGCCGAAAGAGCAAAGCTCAACCCCTGTAAAAACACAACTAGTAAACACAACTAGTAAACACACACACACACACACACACACACACACACACACACACACACACACACACACACACACACACACACACACACACACACACACACACACACTCATATAATGCATATAAGGGAAGTTAAGTAGGAAACTCCCTTGGGAATGAGTGATCACAGTGTATTGATCTTTGAGTTCTAGGTAGAGCGAGGATTACTACGGGCTCACCATAGCCCGTGCTACTTGGGACTTTTTGTTCCAGGTAGCGAATCTTTAACAACAACAACAACAACAACAAGATAGGATTTATCCCCCCCAAAAAGAACTAGGAAACAAAAGGGTGGCATACCGAGATGAGACGTTTTCTAAGGGTTATACCATGGGACACAGACCTCAGAGTCCGTACAAATGATGATGTTCTATGTCACCCAAAAGTGTCAGGAGGCGGTAGACAGGTTAAACCCGCCCCGAATGGAAAAACCTGAGAAGCAAAAGAAGAAGCCATGGTTTAATATGGCATGTATGGAAGCAAAGGGACTGAACAAAAGGACGTGGAGGACCCTCCGAAATATAAGAACATCAGAAAGCATAGAAATACCAGAGAACCAGGAATGATTATGTTGACCAATCCACACACTAGAAAATGAAGGGACGACGACGTTTCGGTCTGTCCTGGACCATTCTCAAGTCAATTGTGCACTGCACTTGAGAATGCACTTGAGAATGGTCCAGGACAGACCGAAACGTCGTCGTCCTTTCATTTTCTAGTGTGTGGATTGGTCAACTTACTTCAACCACGTTATTGTGACTTATCGCCTGCACAGGAATGATTATGTTAGTGTGTGAAGGGAAGCAGAGAAAATTTTTTGAAAATCATATAGCAAACAAAGCCAAGACCGAACCAAAGTTACTCCACAGTCCCATTAGGAGGAAACCTAGTCCACTATGGGCTTACCATAGCCCGTCCTACTTGGAACTTTTTGTTCCAGGTAGCGAATCTTAAACAACAACAAAGAGGAAAACAACAGTGAAAGAACAGGTAATGAAACTTATAACAGGCGAGGACAGGTATACAGAGAATGACAGAGAAGTGTGTGCAGAATTCAACAAGAGGTTCCAGGAGGTCTTCACAATAAAACAAGGTGAGGTCACTGCGTTAGGTCGATCGATCGACATGAAGGTGTACTAGAAACTGAATGATACTTAAGAGTTTGAAGCACTTGTTTTGGTACGGTGGTCATGGCTGCACTTGACCCTGGTGTAGGACCGGATACGATGTCCGAGACACATGGCATATGAGGACAACTGGGATATGACGACATACTAAAAGCTGAGATTTGAGGGCAATAAGAGTTGGGAAATTAGGGCAATAAGATGTGGGATGTGAAGACAATAAGAGCTTCGATATGGAGGGAAAGGCAGTCTGATAGACAGGTACACTGACTGACAGGATGAGAGACAGACACTCACCCTCTGTCTCCCACCTCCCACTCGGCCTCAAAAGTCCCATGAGAAAGAGTGTGTGTGTGTGTGTGTGTGTGTGTGTGTGTGTGTGTGTGTGTGTGTGTGTGTGTGTGTGTGTGTGTGTGTGTGTGTGTGTGTGTGTGTGTGTGTGTGTGTGTGTGTAATTAATTAAGTGTAGTTACAGGATGAGAGCTACGCTCGTGGTGTCCCGTCTTTGAAACTGTGTGTGTGTGTGTGTGTGTGTGTGTGTGTGTGTGTGTGTGTGTGTGTGTGTGTGTGTGTGTGTGTGTGTGTGTGTGTGTGTGTGTGTGTGTGTGTGTGTGTGTGTGTGAGTGTGTGTGTTTGTGTGTGTGTGTGTGTGTGTACTCACCTATATGTACTCACCTATATGTGCTTGCAGGATCGAGCATTGACTCTTGGATCCCGCCTTTCTAGCTATCGGTTGTTTACAGCAATGACTCCTGTCCCATTTCCCTATCATACCTAGTTTTAAAAGTATGAATAGTATTTGCTTCCACAACCTGTTCCCCAAGTGCATTCCATTTTTCTACTACTCTCACGCTAAAAGAAAACTTCCTAACATATCTGTGACTCATCTGAGTTTCCAGTTTCCACCCATGTCCCCTCGTTCTGTTATTATTACGTGTAAACATTTCATCTATTTCCACTTTGTCAATTCCCCTGAGTATTTTATATGTCCCTATCATATCTCCTCTCTCCCTTCTTTTCTCTAGTGTCGTTAGGTTCAGTTCCTTCAGCCGCTCTTCATATCCCATCCCTCGTAACTCTGGGACAAGCCTCGTCGCAAACCTCTGAACCTTCTCCAGTTTCTTTATGTGTTTCTTCAGGTGGGGGCTCCATGATGGCGCGGCATACTCTAAGACGGGTCTCACGTAGGCAGTGTAAAGTGCCCTAAAAGCTTCCTCATTTAGGTTTCTGAATGAAGTTCTAATTTTCGCCAGTGTAGAGTACGCTGCTGTCGTTATCCTATTTATATGTGCCTCAGGAGTTAGATTAGGTGTCACATCCACTCCCAGGTCTCTTTCTCGAATCGTTACAGGTAGGCTGTTCCCCTTCATTGTGTACTGTCCCTTTGGTCTCCTGTCACCTGATCCCATTTCCATAACTTTACATTTACTGGTGTTAAACTCCAGTAGCCATTTCCCTGACCATCTCTGCAGCCTGTTTAAGTCCTCTTGGAGGATCCTACAATCCTCGTCTGTCACAACTCTTCTCATTAATTTTGCGTCATCTGCAAACATTGACATGTATGATTCCACTCCTGTAAACATATCATTTACGTAAATTAGAAAGAGGATTGGTCCCAGCACCGATCCTTGAGGTACTCCACTTGTTACTGTTCGCCAGTCTGACTTTTCGCCCCTTACCATTACCCTCTGGCTCCTTCCTGTTAGGTAGTTCTTCACCCATACTAGGGCCTTTCCGCTTACTCCTGCCTGCCTCTCAAGTTTGTATAGCAGTCTCATGTGCGGTACCGTATCAAAGGCCTTTTGGCAGTCAAGAAATATGCAGTCTGCCCAGCCTTCTCTGTCCTGCCTTATCCTTGTTACTTTATCATAGAATTCTAAAAGGTTTGTTAGGCATGATTTCCCTGTCCAGAACCCATGTTGGTGCTTGTTTACAAACCCAATGCTCTCCAGGTGCTCAACAAGTCTTAGCCTAATTATTCTTTCAAGTATTTTGCAGGGGATGCTTGTCAGTGATACGGGTCTGTAGTTAAGTGCCTCCTCCCTATCACCTTTTTTGAAAATCGGTACGACATTTGCCTCCTTCCAGCAACTGGGCAATTCTCCCGACATAAGTGACTCATTAAAGATCATTGCCAGAGGCACGCTGAGAGCCTGCGCTGCCTCTTTAAGTATCCACGGTGATACTTTGTCTGGTCCAACAGCTTTATTTGCATCCAGTGTTGTCAACTGTTTCATTACATCCTCTGCTGTCACCTCTATATCTGATAGTCTTTCATCTTGGGTAATCTCTTCTAACAATGGGAGCTGCTCAGGCTCGGTTGTGAACACTCCATGGAATTTTGCATTCAGTACCTCGCAGATTTCCTTGTCGCTTTCTGTATATGCCCCTTCTGTTTTCCTCAGTCTTGTCACTTGGTCATTTACCGACATCTTCCTTCTTATATGGCTATGTAGTAATTTTGGTTGCTTTTTCGCTTTGACTGCAATATCATTCTCATAATTTCTTTCCGACACTCGTCTTATGTTAATGTAATCATTCCTAGCTCTGTTACATCTAATCCTGTTGTCCTCTGTCCTTTGTCTTCTGTACTTCCTCCACTCCCTTCTGCTTCTCACCTTTGCTTCCTGACACTGTCTATTAAACCATGGGTTATTATATTCCCTCCTGCTTTTTTCCTTTATTGTTGGAATAAACCTATCTTCAGCCTCCTTGCATTTCAATATGACTTGGTTCATCATACCTTGCACTGTTTTTCCTCTAAGTTCTTCCTCCCACTGCACTTCTCCCAGGTAGTCCCTTATCCTTCTGTAGTCCCCTTTTCTGTGTGTGTGTGTGTGTGTGTGTGTGTGTGTGTGTGTGTGTGTAATTACCTAAGAAGAGTGTGTGTGTGTGTGTGTGTGTGTGTGTGTGTTTGTGTGTGAGTGTGTACTCACCTATTTGTGCTTGCTTGGGTTGAGCTTTGTCTCTTTGGTCCCGCGTCTCAACTGTCAATCAACTGGTGTACAGATTCCTGAGCCTACTGGGCTCTATCATATCTACATTCTAAACTGTGTATGGAGTCAGCCTCCACCACATCACTTTCTAGTGCATTCCATTTACTATCTACTCTGAAACTGAACAAATTCTTTCTAATGTCTCTGTGGCTCATTTGGTAATAAGTTTCCACCTGTGTCCCCATTTTCGTGTTCTACCCGTGCTGAAGAGTTTGTTTTTGTCCACCCTGTCAATTTCCCTGAGAATTTTGTAGGTGGTTATCGTGTCTCCCCTTACTCTACTGTTTTCCAGGGACGTGAGGTTCAGCTCCTTCAGCCTTTCCTCGTAGCTCATACCTCTTAGTTCCGGGACTAGCCTGGTGGCATACCGCTGAATCTTCTCTAAATTTGTCATGTATTTAACTTGATATGGACTCTAGGCAGGAGCTGAATATTCCAGGATTGGTCTGACATAAGTTGTATACAGGGTCCTGAACGATTCCTTACAAGAGTTTCTAAAGGCAGTTCTTATGTTGGCAAACCTAGCATATTTCACCTCCGAGATGGTACCGTGTGTTCTGCCTTCCGCTGAACACAGCCTTCTGCTGTGTGTGTGTTTGTGTGGTTGAGGTGTGGTTTTGTGAGGTGTTTGTGTGGTTTTGTGGAGTGGTTGAGGTAGGGGTGGGGGTTGATGTCGGGGGGGATGATGGGGTAAACAGGAGGGGGGAAGGGAAAAGGAAGGGACCGGCCGGACACAGAAAGAGAATTAGCGGTGGGTTGGAAGGGTGCCAGGCAGGAAAAGATGGAAGGGGGGGGGGTGAGAGGGGGGGGGGGGGGAGATGGAGGGGGATGGAGTGGGGGTGTGGATGGAGGGGTGGTGGGGGGGAGGGTGCACTGCGGATGTCTCTCTCCCCCGCAAGTCTTCCTGTCTTAAAAATGACTCTCTCAAAATACCTTCTCAATTTCTGCCTTTCATCGTCCGGAGGGGAAACTGGGAATGATAGTTAGGAATAACATCCGTGCGTGTGTGTGTGTGTGTGTGCTCACCTAATTGTGAACCTACTCGCTTGAAACTGTGTATGGAGTCAGCCTCCACCACATCACTTTCTAATGCATTCCATTTGTCAACCACTTTGACACTTAAAAAGTTCATTCTAATATCTCTATTGCTCATTTGCGCACTCAGTTTCCACCTGTGTCCCCTAGTGCGTGTGCTCCTTGTGTTAGAAAGACTGTCTTTATCTACCCTATCAATTCCCTTGAGAATCTTGAATGTGGTGATCATGTCCCCCCTAACTCCTCTGTCTTCCAGCGAAGTGAGGTTTAATTCCCGTAATCTCTCTTCATAGCTCATACCTCTCAGCTCGGGTACTAGTCTGGTGGTAAACCTTTGAACCTTTTCCAGTTTAGTCAATCCTTGACTAGATATGGACTCTATGCTGGGGCTGCATACTCCAGGATTGGGCTGACATATGTGGTATGCAAAGTTCTGAATGATTCCTTACACAAGTTTCTGAATGCTGTTCTTATGTTGGCCAACCTGGCATATGCCGCTGATGTTATCCTCTTTATATGGGCTGCAGGAGACAGGTCTGGCGTGATATCAACCCCCAAGTCTTTTTCTTTCTCTGACTCTTGAAGTATTTCATCTCCCAGATGATACCTTGTATCTGGCCTCCTGCTCCCTACACCTATCTTCATTACATTACATTTGCTTGGGTTAAACACTAACAACCATTTGTTTGACCATTTCTTCGGCTTGTCTAGGTTTTCTTTAAGCCTCAAACAGTCCTCCTCTGTCTTAATCCTTCTCATAATTTTGGCATCGTCTGCAAACATTGAGAAAAAAGAATGGGGTTGTCCTCCCCGCTGGTGTTACTGAGTAGCTGGTTGGGGGTTCCCCCCTCGCCTCTGTGGATGATGTGTTGGGAGCTGTGATTTCCTGGTTTTCCCCTCTCGCCCTTTGCCTATTCCTTGCTTCTGCTGCCATGGCTCTCTCCTCCCTCGTCATGTCCCTCTGGATAAATACATTTTTGAATTCTCCCACATATTGCAGGTAGCTCTTCTTTGTTAGAATCTTCTCCTTTGTGTTCTCGTTTGCAAACACTATCTTTAACACACGGTTTCGGTCTTTGTTGTACCAGCCTAGCCTGAAAACATTCTCAATGCTATGCTGAGCCCCTTCCATGTCCAGTGCCTTCAGTATTTCATTCACTGCCACTTTGTCCATATCATTCCACTCTGTCCTATTGGAGCCTTCCTGCTCTTTATTACCCACAGCTACCACTGATCTTTTCCTTTGCAGCAGCTGGCTAGTGTAGTGTGCCGCTTCCTGTGAGGTGGTTGCTTTCATGGCTACCTCCATCATTGCAGACATAACTTCAGAGTTATTTTTTTTAGCATTTCTGCAAATGTTGCTTTTATTGTGGCA
Source organism: Procambarus clarkii (assembly GCF_040958095.1). Taxonomy (NCBI): domain Eukaryota; kingdom Metazoa; phylum Arthropoda; class Malacostraca; order Decapoda; family Cambaridae; genus Procambarus; species Procambarus clarkii. The sequence goes on from NC_091157.1 coordinate 17,718,554, forward strand.
TTCTCTTCCAAAATACTATTACCACCTTCTCCCTGGATGATTTTCTGAGTCTCAGCATCGATACCATTCTCTTTGAGGGCCCTAATCTCCTCATTTGCTGCTGTCAGCTCTCTTTTCAGGATGCTAATTTCGTTCTTCATTTCCTACATCATTTCTTGCATCTCACTCTTGATGTCCTCCAGAAACTGGGCGAACATTTCCTTCATTTCGTCACTTTGACTTTTCCCTGTTCCCCTGTTACCTCTGGCTGTCATGCTTGCCCCCCTGTTCCTAGTTGTGCCATGATAGGATTTGTCAGGAAGGCAGAGCGGGATGAGAGAGAGAGAGAGAGAGAGAGAGAGAGAGAGAGAGAGAGAGAGAGAGAGAGAGAGAGAGAGAGAGAGAGAGAGAGAGAGAGAGAGAGAGAGAGAGAGAGAGAGAGAGAAAGAGAAAGAAAGAGAGATAGAGAATTTGTGGGAGAGAGGGGTAAGAGTGGGGTGAGAGAAAGGGATGAGAGTGGGGAGAGAGAGAGGAGTGAGAGTGGGGTGAGAGAGAGGGGTGAGAGAGTGGGCTGAGAAAGTGGGGTGAGAGAGAGGTTTGAGAGAGAGGGATGAGAGAGAGACACACACACGTGCTTGCGTGCATTTACCTAGTTGTGTTTGCGGAGGCCCGCCTCTCAACTGTCAATCAACAGTTTTACTTACTACTTTTTTTCCCAACACCACACACACACACACACACACACACACACACACACACACACACACACACACACACACACACACACACACACACACACACACACACACACATACACACACACACACACACACACCAGGAAGCAGCCCGTGACAGCTGACTAACTCCCAGGTACCTATTTACTGCTAGGTAACAGGGGCATTCAGGGTGAAAGAAACTTTGCCCATTTGTTTCTGCCTCGTGCGGGAATCGAAGAGAGAGAGAGAGAGAGAGAGAGAGAGAGAGAGAGAGAGAGAGAGAGAGAGAGAGAGAGAGAGAGAGAGAGAGAGAGAGAGAGAGAGAGAGAGAGAGAAGGGAGAGGGAGAGAGATGGAGAGGGAGAGAGGGAGTGAGGGAGAGAGGGGGTGAGGGAGAGAGGGGGAGAGAGTGAGAGGGGAAGAGGTGTGTGTGTGTGTGTGTGTGTGTGTGTGTGTGTGTGTACTCACCTATATGTACTCACCTATATGTGCTTGCAGGATCGAGCATTGACTCTTAGATCCCGCCTTTCTAGCTATCGGTTGTTTACAGCAATGACTCCTGTCCCATTTCCCTATCATACCTAGTTTTAAAAGTATGAATAGTATTTGCTTCCACAACCTGTTCCCCAAGTGCATTCCATTTTTCTACTACTCTCACGCTAAAAGAAAACTTCCTAACATCTCTGTGACTCATCTGAGTTTCCAGTTTCCACCCATGTCCCCTCGTTCTGTTATTATTACGTGTGAACATTTGATCTATTTCCACTTTGTCAATTCCCCTGAGTATTTTATATGTCCCTATCATATCTCCTCTCTCCCTTCTTTTCTCTAGTGTCGTAAGGTTCAGTTCCTTCAGCCGCTCTTCATATCCCATCCCTCGTAGCTCTGGGACAAGCCTCGTCGCAAACCTCTGAACCTTCTCCAGTTTCTTTATGTGTTTCTTCAGGTGGGGGCTCCATGATGGCGCGGCATACTCTAAGACGGGTCTCACGTAGGCAGTGTAAAGCGCCCTAAAAGCTTCCTCATTTAGGTTTCTGAATGAAGTTCTAATTTTCGCCAGTGTAGAGTACGCTGCTGTCGTTATCCTATTTATATGTGCCTCAGGAGTTAGATTAGGTGTCACATCCACTCCCAGGTCTCTTTCTCGAATCGTTACAGGTAGGCTGTTCCCCTTCATTGTGTACTGTCCCTTTGGTCTCCTGTCACCTGATCCCATTTCCATAACTTTACATTTACTGGTGTTAAACTCCAGTAGCCATTTCTCTGACCATCTCTGCAGCCTGTGTAAGTCCTCTTGGAGGATCCTACAATCCTCGTCTGTCACAACTCTTCTCATTAATTTTGCGTCATCTGCAAACATTGACATGTATGATTCCACTCCTGTAAACATATCATTTACGTAAATTAGAAAGAGGATTGGTCCCAGCACCGATCCTTGAGGTACTCCACTTGTTACTGTTCGCCAGTCCGACTTTTCGCCCCTTACCATTACCCTCTGGCTCCTTCCTGTTAGGTAGTTCTTCACCCATACTAGGGCCTTTCCGCTTACTCCTGCCTGCCTCTCAAGTTTGTATAGCAGTCTCATGTGCGGTACCGTATCAAAGGCCTTTTGGCAGTCAAGAAATATGCAGTCTGCCCAGCCTTCTCTGTCCTGCCTTATCCTTGTTACTTTATCATAGAATTCTAAAAGGTTTGTTAGGCATGATTTCCCTGTCCAGAACCCATGTTGGTGCTTGTTTACAAACCCAATGCTCTCCAGGTGCTCAACAAGTCTTAGCCTAATTATTCTTTCAAGTATTTTGCAGGGGATGCTTGTCAGTGATACGGGTCTGTAGTTAAGTGCCTCCTCCCTATCCCCCTTTTTGAAAATCGGTACGACATTTGCCTCCTTCCAGCAACTGGGCAATTCTCCCGACATAAGTGACTCATTGAAGATCATTGCCAGAGGCACGCTGAGAGCCTGCGCTGCCTCTTTAAGTATCCACGGTGATACTTTGTCTGGTCCAACAGCTTTATTTGCATCCAGTGTTGTCAACTGTTTCATTACATCCTCTGCTGTCACCTCTATATCTGATAGTCTTTCATCTTGGGTAATCTCTTCTAACAATGGGAGCTGCTCAGGCTCGGTAGTGAACACTCCATGGAATTTTGCATTCAGTACCTCGCAGATTTCCTTGTCGCTTTCTGTATATGCCCCTTCTGTTTTCCTCAGTCTTGTCACTTGGTCATTTACCGACATCTTCCTTCTTATATGGCTATGTAGTAATTTTGGTTGCTTTTTCGCTTTGACTGCAATATCGTTCTCATAATTTCTTTCCGACACTCGTCTTATGTTAATGTAATCATTCCTAGCTCTGTTACATCTAATCCTGTTGTCCTCTGTCCTTTGTCTTCTGTACTTCCTCCACTCCCTCCTGCTTCTCACCTTTGCTTCCTGACACTGTCTATTAAACCATGGGTTATTATATTCCCTCCTGCTTTTTTTCTTTATTGTTGGAATAAATCTATCTTCAGCCTCCTTGCATTTCAATATGACTTGGGTCATCATACCTTGCACTGTTTTTCCTCTAAGTTCTTCCTCCCACTGCACTTCTCCCAGGTAGTCCCTTATCCTTCTGTAGTCCCCTTTTCTGTAATCAAGTCTCCTTTCCCGGACCTCTTGTCCTTTGGTCACAATTTTAAGCTCCATCATGTAGTCAAAGGCTAGGACACAATGGTCACTAGCTCCTAGTGGTATTTCATGTTCCAACTGCTCGATGTCTTCTACATTCAGAGTGATAATGAGATCTAATAGGCTGGGCGTATCCCCTCCTCTTTCCCTAGTATCTTCTTTCACATGCTGTGTTAGGAAATTCCTGTCAATAACGTCTACCAGCTTCGCTCCCCAGGTCTCCTCCCCGCCATGGGGATTCCTCGTTTCCCAATCTATCTCTCCGTGATTTAGGTCCCCCATGACCAGCAGCTTCGCTCTCATTCTATGCGCTAAAGTTGCTGCCCTCTGCAGTTCATCCATACATGTCTTGTTGCTGTCCTCGTACTCCTGCCTGGGCCTTCTACTGTTTGGTGGGGGATTGTAGAGTATCAAGATTACAATCTTCTTCCCATCCACTGTCAGGGTTCCATGTATGAAGCTTGTGCTTTCATTGGTACCCGGATTTTCCAGCTCATCAAACTTCCATTTCCGCTTTATTAGTAGTGCCACTCCACCTCCCTGTCTCTGTGTCCTTTCTTTTCTTATCACCTGGTACCCCTCTGGAAAGATTGCATCCGAGATCATGCCATTTATTTTAGTTTCCACTATTGCCACTATGTCTGGGTCTGCCTCACTAACTCTTTCTTTTATCTCTTCTGCTTTATTGGCTACCCCATCAGCATTGGTGTACCAAACCTTGAGACTCTTCTTGGAAACTCGGGTGTCAGAGTTCCCCCTTTCACCAGGGGTCTGGGGGGAACTGGGGGGTGTCTGGGGGGCAAGTGGGGGCTGTGGGGGTGAGTGGGGGGGTGCTAGGGGGGTGCCTGGGAGTGCCTGGTAGGCGAATGGGGTCTGGGCATCTAGGGGGGTAGGAAGGGCATAATGGGTCTGAAAGTTAGGGGTCTGAATAGCATAGGGGGGTTGAGAAATAGAGTGAGACTGAGGGTCAGATAGAGGTTGAGAGGTTGGGGGGAAGAGGGATACTGAGGTGAGATGAGAATGGAGCATGGGTGCTGGGAGTGGAAGAGAGGGTATATTAGTTAGGGGGGAATCGGGGGTAGGTGGGGGTTCTGGGGTAGAAGAGGGGAAGAGGGAGATGGGGGAAGGTGTTAGGGGGTCACAAGGTGAGGGGGTTAAATGTGGGCTGGAGGTGCATAGGAGGGGTGAGGGTTGGGTGGGGTTTGGGGGTGAGTGGAAGAGGGGTGCAGTGGAAGCTGGGATGGAGTAGATGGAATTGAAGTCAATGGGGTAGAAGGGGCAGGGGAGTGGGAAGGGGTATTTGGGGAGGGGGGATGGGAAGGTGGGTTTGGGGAGGGCATGGCTTGACCCACTGGGGTCGCTGACAAGTGTGATGTAGCAGGGGCAGGGGAATCGTTGTGGAGGTGCAAATGTGGAAGGGACAGGGGGGTTTTGGGAGGCTGAGGCAGGGGGGATGTATAGGAGGGCTGAGTTGGGGAGGATGCGACCTGGGAGGTGACCTGGGAGGTAACCTGGGAGGTGACCTGGGATGTGACCTGGGAGGTGAGACTACCTGGGAGGCTAGTACGTTGTCGTTGTTGCCATCTATTTTTGTGGGCTGTTTGCTCATCTTTCGTCATAAACCTCTCTATAAACACATTGTAATGGGTTTCACTTCCTCTGAGTAAATGCTTGCTCCTCATTATGTACTCCACTGCCTCCTCATTGGAGAATTGCACCAGAACAGGTCTCTTCTTGGTACAATTGTAAGGTCCAACCCGTCGATTGATATCCACCTCGCGTTCTGCCATCTCTGCTCCAATACACCTCAATATCTCGTGCAATTCGTATTTTTCTGTTTCTATTCTCTCTTGTCTTGTTGGTGCCCTAGATTCGAATAATCCATGTATTATAATAGACCGTCTCCTCAGGAATTCATTGTCATGCTGGTAGCCTGTCCCCTGGGGATTCCCCATCCCAACCGCAGTCACTAACCCATCTCCCACTAATCCTCTATCCTTAGCCATGCTGCTAAACCTTCCTAATTCGTTTGTGATACGAGCACATTCCCTCTCCCAGTCCTCTCTTCCCTTCCTAATCTCTTCCTGAACATAGAGCATAAGTTCTTGTTTCTGCCTCTCTACCGCATCCTGTATTTGCTGAAATACCTCACTTTTAATCCCCTGGATTAGATCCTCCAACCAATCACTCCTTCTCTCTACAAATTTCCCTATTAATTTGTCTATAAATCTGTCCTCCTCCTCATCCCTGCTGGTGATTGACCTTGAACCCCTTCTAGTCATTGCAGTAACAATCTAGCCAAAAAGGCGCTCCTCAATACCTTGCACAATCTGCTAACACAATAGGTGAGTGAATCTCCAATCGTCGTCCCACGTGGTGGTATAAGGGTTGCTGCCGAGGTGAGGTCACGCGGTCAGAGGTCGGTGAGGTCTGGTTTCACACTGCACAGTATTTCCTCAACTATTTTGAATTACGCTAATTAAACTGTTTTTCTTCACTACCTTATGGCTCTGGTCAAAACCCAAGGTTTTTTCATTCACTTGTACATTCACTTATAGTCTTTTTCACTTCGAAGTTGCCTGATTACCCCTCCCACTCCACGAGTGATCCAGGAGCTCCCAACCCACGTCCACCCAACACGATGGTCACAAGACAAGTGTTGTGTGTGTGTGTGTGTGTACTCACCTAGTTGTACTCACCTAGTTGTGCTAATGGGGGTTGAGCTCTGGCTCTTTGGTCCTGCCTCTCAACCGTCAATCAACAGGTGTGCACGTTCCTGAGCCTATTGGGCTCTATCATATCTACACTTGAAACTGTGTATGGAGTCAGCCTCCACCACATCGCTTCCTAATGCATTCCATTTATCAACCACTCTGACACTAAAAAAGTTCTTTCTAATATGTGTGTGGCTCATTTGGGCACTCAGTTTCCACCTGTGTGTGTGTGTGTGTGTGTGTGTGTGTGTGTGTGTGTGTGTGTGTGTGTGTGTGTGTGTGTGTGTGTGTGTGTGTGTGTACTCACCTAATTGTGCTTGCGGGGGTTGAGCTCTGGCTCTTTGGTCCCGCCTCTCTACCGTCAATCAACAGGTGTACAGGTTCCTGAGCCTATTGGGCTCTATCATATCTACACTTGAAACTGTATATGGAGTCAGCCTCCACCACATCTCTTCCTAATGCATTCCATTTGTCAACCACTCTGACACTAAAAACGTTTTTTCTAATGTCTCTGTGGCTCATTTGGGCACTCAGTTTCCATCAGTGTCCCCTAATGTGTGTGCCACTTGTGTTAAATAGCCTGTCTATATCTACCCTATCAATTCCCTTGAGAATCTTGAATGTGGTGATCATGTCCACCCTAAGTCTTCTGTCTTCCAACGAAGTGAGGTTTAATTCCTGTAGTCTCTTCTCGTAGCTCATACCTCTCAGCTCGGGTACTAGTCTGGTGGCAAACATTCGAACCTTTTCCAGTTTAGTCTTGTGCTTGACTAGATATGGACTCCATACTGGAGCCGCATACTCCAGGATTGGTCTGACATATGTGGTATGTAATGTTCTAAAAGATTCCTTACACAAGTTTCTAAAGGCCGTTCTTATGTTAAACCTGGCATATGCCGCTGATGTTATCCTCTTGATATGAGTTTCAGGGGACAGGTGTGGCATGATATCAACCCCCAGGTCTTTCTCTCTCTGTGACTCTTGAAGTATTTCATCTCCCAAATGATACCTTGGTCTCTTGCTCCCTTCGCCTATCTTCATTACATTACATTTGCTTGGGTTAAACTCTAACAGCCATTTGTTCGACCATTCCTGCAGCCTGTCCAGATCTTCTTGAAGCCTCAATCTGTCCTCCTCTGTCTTAATCCTTCTCATTATTTTGGCGTCGTCAGCAAACATTGAGAGGAATGAGTCTATACCCTCTGGGAGATCATTTACGTATATCAGAAAGAGGATAGGTCCGAGTACAGAGCCCTGTGGGAATCCACTGGTGACTTCACGCCAATCTGAGATCTCACCCCTCAATGTAACTCTCTGCTTCCTATTGCTTAGGTACTCCCTTATCCACTGGAGCGCCCTACCAGTTACTCCTTCCTGTTTTTCCAGCTTATGCATCAGCCTTTTATGGGGTACTGTGTCAAAGGCCTTCCGACAGTCCAAAAAAATGCATCCCGCCCATCCTTTTCTTTCGTGCCTAATCTTTGTCACCTGATTGTAGAATTCTATTAAGCCTGTAAGGCAAGTTTTACCCTCCCTGAACCTATGTTGATGGGTTGTCACGAATTCCCTTCTCTCCAGATGTGTTACCAGGTCTTTTTTCTCACGATCATCTCCATCACCTTGTTTGGTATACAAGTTAAGGACACTGGCCTGTAGTTCAGTGGCTCTTGTCTGTCACTCTTTTTGTATATTGGGACTACATTAGCCGTCTTCCATATTTCTGGTAGATCTCCCGTTTCCAGTGACGAACTATTATACACTATGGAGAGTGGCAAACAAAGTGCTCCTGCACACTCTTCCAATACCCATGGTGAGATTCCGCCCGGCCTTTCTCACGTTCAGCTAAATTAGGTGCCTCTTGACCTCATTTCTTGCAATTTCGAACCCTTCAAAGGTCGCCTGGTTTACTGCCACCTCTCCTAGCACTGTGACTTCTCCTTGTTCTATTGTAAAGACCTCCTGGAACCTTTTATTGAATTCTTCACACAATTCTTTGTCATTCTCTGTGTACCTGTCCTCACCCATCTTAAGTTTCATCACCTGTTCCTTCACTGTTGTCTTCCTCCTGATGTGACTGTGCAGTAGCTTTTGTTCGGTCTTGGCTTTATTAGCTATATCATTTTCATACCTTTTCTCAGTTGCTCTTCTCACACTAACATACTCGTTCCTGGTTCTCTAGTATCTCTCTCTCTACTTTCTGGTGTTCTGTTATTACGGAAGTTCCTCCATGCCCTTTTGTTCAGCTCCTTTGCTTTCATACATTCCCTATTAAACCACGGATTCTTCTTTTGCTTCTCGGTTTTTTCCTGTCGGGCCGGGATAAACCTGATTACCGCCTCCTGACACTTTAGGGTGACATAGTCCATCATGACTTTTACGGACTTGGTTCTGAGTTCTGTGTCCCATGGTATATCCATTAGGAATTTTTTCATCTCCTCATAATTTCCCTTTCGGTACGCCAGCCCTTTGTTTCCCAGTCCTTTTTTGGGGGAGATAATTCCCAGCTCAACCAGGCACTCAAAGCTCAATATACTATGATCACTCATTCCCAAGGTGACTTCCAGCTTAACTTCCCTTATATCCGACTCATTTAGGGTAAATATCAGATCAAGCAAAGCTGGTTCATCCTCTCCTCTCATTGTTGTCGGTCCCTTGACGTGTTGACTTAGAAAGTTTCTTGTTGCCACGTCCAGCAGCTTAGCTTTCCATGTGTCTGGTCCTCCATTTGGGTGTCTGTTCCCTCAATCTATCTTCCCATGATTGAAGAGTCACATGATTAGTAGTCTGGATCCGTTCCTACTAGTCACAGAAGCTGCTTTCTCAATTATACTGACTGTAACCATGTTGTTTCTATCATATTCCTGTCTGGGTCTTCTGTCGTTCGGTGGGGGTTATATATGACTACTACTATAATTTTCTGTCCTCCAGTTGCTATGGTGCCCGATATGTAGTCACTGAAACCTTCACAGTCCTGATTTACAATCTCTTCAAAACTCAAACGTTTTCTTATCAGCAAAGCTACACCACCTCCTTTTATCCCTTCTCTCTCTTTCCTCACTACAGAGTAGTCCTGTGGAAACACTGCATTTGTTATGGTTTTCGTTAGCTTTGTTTCTGTGACTGCTATTATGTCTCGGTTTTCTTCTAGTGCCCATTCTCCGAGTTCATTTGTTTTATTTGTAATCCCATCTATGTTAGTGTACATTGCCTTGAAGCTCACTTCATTTTGTTCATTTACTTGTCCCCTTCTTGGCGAGCATTCTGCAGGTGGGGAAAACTGTTCTCTGGGTGAGAAGATCTGTGAGGTGGTTTGCAGGGTCTCAGAGGATTTTGGGGTGGGGGGTGGGGGTTCAAGTGAAGGGCGGACAAGTAGGGTGTGGGGAAAGGAGATAGGGGGACATGAAGGATAAGGGGTGAGGGAGGGAGGAGGGATAGGGAGGGTATGGGATGAACGGGAAGGGGGGACAGGGGGGAAAGGCAGGAGGGGGACATGGTGGGAATGGGGAAGGGGTTACAGGGTAAGAATGGGGTGGGAAGGGGGGAAGGGAGGGTTGGGTGAGCATTTGAGTGGGGGCAGGTCACGTGAGGGGAAGGGAGGGTTTCTATGCAGAGGAGGGTGGTGGCGTTGCTTAGTCTGTTACGGGCTCACCATAACCCGTGCTACATGGACACTTCGTCCTGAGTAGCTAAATCTTTAACAACAACAAACAACGGTGGCGTTGCCCTCCCCTCTGGTGTTGCTGGGATGCTGGTTGTGGGTTCCCCTCCTGTCTCTGGGACTGTTGTGTTGGGGGGGTTGTGATTTCCTGGTTTACTCCTCTCTCCCTGCGCTTCCTCCTTGCCTCTGCTGCCCTGGTGTACTCACCTAATTGTGCTTGCGGAGGTTGAGCTTTGGTTCTTTGGTTCCGCCTCTCAACCGTCAATCAACTGGTGTACAGATTCTTGAGCCTACTGGGCTCTATCATATCTACATTTGAAACTGTGTATGGAGTCAGCCTCCACCACATCACTTCCTAGTGCATTCCATTTACTAACTACTCTGACATTGAAAAAGTTCTTTCTAATGTCTTTGTGCCTCATTTGGGTACTCAGCTTCGCATCCCTCCAGTGTTGAATAGTTCATCCTTGTTTACCCGGTCGATTCCCCTGAGGATTTTGTAGGTTGTGATCATGTCCCCCCTTACTCTTCTGTCTTCCAGTGTCGTAAGGTGCATTTCCCGCAGCCTTTCCTCAAAACTCATGCCTCTTAGTTCTGGGACTAGTCTAGTAGCATACCTTTGGACTTTTTCCAACTTCGTCTTGTGCTTGACAAGGTACGGGCTCCATGCTGGGGCCGCATACTCCAGGATTGGTCTTACATATGTGGTGTACAAGATTCTGAATGATTCCTTACACAGGTTCCTGAACGCCGTTCTGATTTTAACCAGCCTCGCATATGCCGCAGACGTTATTCTTTTTATGTGGGCTTCAGGAGACAGGTTTGGTGTGATATCAACTCCTAGATCTTTCTCTCTGTCTGTTTCATTAAGTACTTCATCTCCTATTCTGTATCCTGTGTCTGGCCTCCTGTTTCCACTGCCTAGTTTCATTACTTTACATTTACTCGGGTTGAACTTCACCAGCCATTTGTTGGACCATTCACTCAGTCTATCTAGGTCATCTTGTAGCCTCCTACTATCATCCTCTGTTTCAATCCTCCTCATAATTTTTGCATCGTCGGCAAACATTGAGAGGAACGAATCTATACCCTCTGGGAGATCATTTACTTATACCAGAAACAGTATAGGTCCAAGGCCTGACCCCTGCGGGACTCCACTTGTAACGCCAATCTGAAACCTCACCCCTCACACAGACTCGTTGTCTCCTGTTGCTTAGGTACTCCTCTATCCACCGGAGTACCTTCCCTTTCACTCCAGTCTGCATCTCCAACTTTCGCACTAGCCTCTTGTGTGGCACTGTATCAAAGGCTTTCTGACAATCCAAAAATATGCAGTCTGCCCACCCTTCTCTTTCTTGCCTTATTTTTGTTGCCTGGTCGTAGAATTAAAGTAACCCTGTGAGGCAGGACCTGCCGTCCCTGAACCCATGTTGATGCTGTGTTACAAAGTTCCTTCGCTCCAGATGCTCCACTAGTTTTTTTCGCATAATCTTCTCCATCAGCTTGCATGGTATGCAGGTAAGGGACACTGGCCTGTAGTTCAGTGCTTCCTGTCTATCCCCTTTCTTGTATATCGGGACTACGTTAGCTGTTTTCCAAATATCTGGCAGTTCCACCTGTTGCCAGTGATTTGTTATACACTATGGAGAGTGGTAGGCACAGTTCTCTTGCTCCTTCCTTTAGAACCCAAGGGGAGATTCCATCTGGGCCTATAGCCTTTGTCACATCCAACTCTAGTAAACACTTCCTTACTTCCCCGCTGGTAATCTCAAACTCTTCCAGTGATTCCTGGTTAGCTATTCCCTCACTTACCTCTGGAATTTCTCCTTGCTCTAAGGTGTGTGTGTACATACATGCATGTGTTTGTGCGCAAGTTCCATTGTCATGTACATACGATATACTCAGCATATACATGTATACATATGCACACACACACGTATGTACACATTACGGTGCCCAGGCAATCAATATACCCATTACAAATGCCGTTGACAATTTTTTCCCCAGTATAAACTAGGCAACCCCCACAAAAATGTCAGACACCCCAAACAAGGCAATTCGACTCTGACAGTTGACATCGAAATATACTTTCCTTTCTTAAATATATACATACACATATACATATATTTAAGTGTATATATTCTGCCATTGTTTTGTTATGGAGCTTAATACATTTTATTGTTTATTAGCATTTTTATTTACGTTTTTCACCCGGAAGGCTGTCTATCATATCGTTCCCTTTATAGCCCAATCCGAAAAAATGCGACTGTTTCACTCAACATGAAAATAACGAAACCAGGTCATTCATGTAGAGTTCTAGACGAGAACGATGTACTTTAAAACGTCAATATTGTGTCGCTTAAATCTGTTTTGACACGTTGAATTTGTTAACGGATTGGTGAACTTTCTTAAACAATTACGACGCATATTGGGTCATGATGAATTGACCGTTCATATACATTTTTCCTGGATGTCAAATGTTGTTCTCACGCCTTCAATCAACTCTTGTCGGTACAGAGGTGGTTAAGTAAGTTTCTTGCGAAGTCGGTGTTCGATCCCCAAGGGTTCAAATTTTTTTATAATTATTATTTTCTACCACAGACGTGGCCACACATTTACAATGCTAACCAGCATATATACCTTTTTCTTCTGTCCTCCATGGACAGGGTTACAGGTCTGTTAAACATATAGTTCAGTGATTTATTGAACAATCAACCAGAGAAGGGGATTGTAGTACTTTAAAAATGCTAAGGTAACCTACAGACATAAATACATAGATACACAGAGTTACGCCTCCCCTACATAAAGTGGTCGAGTGGTTGGCCAGCGATTCTTCCCTCAGTCCTCATATCCCAGATCTTTGTCTTCAAACTTTATTTTATTTATTTTATTTATGTCCTGTTGGCGTGGAGAGTACTGTGAACCCGAACTGGGATAACAGTAGATATTACCCTCCGACACTGTACATGCATGGTAGATATTGCCCTCCGACACTGTACATGCATCGTAGATATTGCCCTCCGACACTGTACATGCATGGTAGATATTACCCTCCGACACTGTACATGCATGGTAGATATTGCCCTCCGACACTGTACATGCATGGTAGATATTGCCCTCCGACACTGTACATGCATGGTAGATATTGCCCTCCGACACTGTACATGCATGGTAGATATTGCCCTCCGACACTGTACATGCATGGTAGATATTGCCCTCCGACACTGTACATGCATGGTAGATATTACCCTCCGACACTGTACATGCATGGTAGATATTGCCCTCCGACACTGTACATGCATGGTAGATATTGCCCTCCGACACTGTACATGCATGGTAGATATTGCCCTCCGACACTGTACATGCATGGTAGATATTGCCCTCCGACACTGTACATGCATGGTAGATATTGCCCTCCGACACTGTACATGCATGGTAGATATTGCCCTCCGACACTGTACATGCATGGTAGATATTGCCCTCCGACACTGTACATGCATGGTAAATATTACCCTCCGACACTGTACATGCACGGTAGATATTGCCCTCCGACACTGTACATGCAAGGTAGATATTACCCTCCGACACTGTACATGCATGGTAGATATTACCCTCCGACACTGTACATGCATGGTAGATATTGCCCTCCGACACTGTACATGCATGGTAGATATTGCCCTCCGACACTGTACATGCATGGTAGATATTGCCCTCCGACACTGTACATGCATGGTAGATATTGCCCTCCGACACTGTACATGCATGGTAGATATTGCCCTCCGACACTGTACATGCATGGTAGATATTGCCCTCCGACACTGTACATGCATGGTAGATATTACCCTCCGACACTGTACATGCATGGTAGATATTGCCCTCCGACACTGTACATGCATGGTAGATATTACCCTCCGACACTGTACATGCACGGTAGATATTGCCCTCCGACACTGTACATGCACGGTAGATATTACCCTCCGACACTGTACATGCATGGTAGATATTACCCTCCTCACAGTACATGTACGGTAGATATTACCCACCACACTCTATATGAAAGGTAGATATTACACTCCACACAGTATATGAACGGTAGATATTACTCTCCACACAGTATATGAACGGTAGATATTACCCTCCATACTGTATATGAACGGTAGATCAGTATATGAACGGTAGATATTACCCTCCATACTGTATATGAACGGTAGATCAGTATATGAACGGTAGATATTACCCTCCATACTGTATATGAACGGTAGATCAGTATATGAACGGTAGATATTACCCTCCATACTGTATATGAACGGTAGATCAGTATATGAACGGTAGATATTACCCTGCACACTGCACGAGTCCACCACCCGCCACACTGCCCCAGTCCTCTATCCACCACAATTCACCACAACCTCGAAACCTGCACCACAAACAAATCCCACAGGAGGCATAACCTGTTTCCTACATGATAAGTAAAGAAGGAACAACCCTGTCTGTCTTAATATATCTTTTCGTGGTATGTCCTCTCCGTTCTTCTACCTGTCGCCCTCTGTCTGTGGCCCTCTGCCTGTGGCCCTCTGTCTGTCGCCCTCTGCCTGTGGCCCTCTGCCTGTGGCCCTCTGCCTGTGGCCCTCTGCCTGTGGCCCTCTGCCTGTGGCCCTCTGCCTGTGGCCCTCTGCCTGTGGCCCTCTGCCTCTGGCCCTCTGCCTCTGGCCCTCTGCCTGTGGCCCTCTGCCTCTGGCCCTCTGCCTCTGGCTCTCTTTCTCTGACCCTCTGTCTCTGGCCCTCTGTCTATGGCCCTCTGTGTCAAGCCCTCTGCCTCTGACCCTCTGTCTCTGGCCCTCTGTCTATGGCCCTCTGTGTCAAGCCCTCTGCCTCTGACCCTCTGTCTCTGGTCCTCTGCTTCTAGCCCTCTGTCTCTGGCCCTCTGTCTCTGGCCCTCTGTGTCTGGCCCTTTGCCTGTGGCCCTCTGCTCCTGGTCCTCTGCCTGTGGTCCTCTGCTTCTGGCCCTCTGCCTTTGACCCACTTTCTTTGGCACTCTGTCACTGGCCCTCTGTCTCTAGCCCTCTTGCTTTGGCCTTCTGTCTCTGGCCCTCTGAGTCTGGGCCTCTGCATCTGGCCCTTGGCCTCTGGCCCTCTTTCTTTGGCCTTCTGTCTCTGTCCCTATGAGTCTGGCCCTCTGATTCTGACCCTCTGCCTCTGGCCCTCAGCCTCTGGACCTCTGCCTCTGGCTCTCTGTCTCTGGCCTTCTGTCTGTGGTCCTCTATCTCTGGCTCTTTGCCTCTGGCCCTCTGCCTCTGGCCCTCTTTCTGTAACAATCTTTCTTCGGTCCTCTGTCACTGGTTCTTTGTCTCTGGCCCTGTGTCTCTGGCCCTCTGTCTCTGGCCCTCTGTCTCTGGCTTTCTGTCTCTGGACCTCTGTCTCTGGCTCTCTGCCTCTGGCCCTCTGCTTCTGGCTCTCTGCCTCTGGCCCTCTGTCTCTGGCTCTCGGTCTCTGGCCCTCTGTCTCTGTCCCTCTGTCTCTGGCCCTCTGTCTCTTGTTCTCTGTCTCTTGTTCTCTGTCTCTTGTCCTCTGCCTCTGACCCTCTTTCTTGGGCCCTCTATCTCTGGCCCTCTGCCTCTGGCCCTCTGCCTCTGGCCCTCTTTCTTTTGCTCTCTGTCTCTGGCCCTCTGTTTCTGGCCCTCTGTCTCTGTCCCTCTGTGTCTGGCCCTCTGCCTGTGGCCCTCTGCCTCTGGCCCTCTTTCTTTTGCCCTCTGTCTCTGGCCCTCTGCCTCTGGCTCTCTGTCTCTGTTCCGATGTCTCTGGTCCTCTGTCTCTGGCCCTCTGTCTCTGGTCCTCTGTCTCTGGCCCTCTGTCTCTGGCCCTGTGTCTCTGGCCCTCTGTCTCTGGTCCTGTGTCTCTGGCCCTCTGTCTCTGGCCCTCTGCCTCTGGTCATGTGTCTCTGGCTGTCTGTCTCTGGCCCTCTCTCTCTGGCCCTCTGCCTCTGGTCCTGTGTCTCTGGCCCTCTGTCTCTGGTCCTCTGTCTCTGGCCCTCTCTCTCTGGTCCTCTGTCTTTGGCCCTCTGTCTCTGGTCCTCTGTCTCTGGCCCTCTGTCTCTGGTCCTGTGTCTCTAGTCCTCTGTCTCTGGCCCTCTGCCTCTGGTCCTGTCTCTGGCTCTGTCTCTGGCCCTCTGTCTCTGGCCCTCTGTATCTCGCCTGGGTCTCTGGTCCTCTGTCTCTGGTCCCTCAGTCTCTGGCAATCTGTCTCTGGCCTCTGTCTCTGGCCCTCTGCCTCTGGCCATTTGTCTCTGGCCTTCTGTCTCTGGCCCCTCTGTCTCTGGCCCTCTGCCTCTTTTCCTCTGCCTCGGGCCCTCTGCCTCCGGCTCTCTGCCTCTGGCCCTCTGCCTCTGGCCCCTCTCCCTCTGGCCCTCTGTCTCTGGCTGTCTGTCTTTGGCCCTCTGCGTTTGGCCCTCTGCCTCTGGCTCTCTGTCTCTGGCCTTCTGTCTCTGGATCTCTGTCTCTAGCCCTCTGTCTCTGGTCCTCTGTCTCTGGTCCTCTGCCTCTGGCCCTCTGCCTCTGGCCCTCTGCCTCTGGCCCCTCTGCCTCTGGCCCTCTGTCTCTGGCTGTCTGTCTCTGGCCCTCTCTCTCTGGCCCTCTGCCTCTGGCACTGTGCCTCTGGTCCTCTGCCTCTGATCCTCTGTCTCTGGCCCTCTGCCTCTGGTCCTCTGCCTCTGGTCCTCTGTCTCTGGCCCTCTGCCTCTGGCACTGTGCCTCTGGTCCCCTGCCTCTGGTCCTCTGTCTTTGGCCCTCTGCCTCTGGCACTGTGCCTCTGGTCCTCTGCCTCTGGTCCTCTGTCTCTGGCCCTCTGTCTCTGGCCCTCTGCCTCTGGCCCTCTCTCTCTGGCCCTCTGCCTCTGGCACTGTGCCTCTGGTCCTCTGCCTCTGATCCTCTGTCTCTGGCCCTCTGTCTCTGGCCCTCTCTCTCTGGCCCTCTGCCTCTGGCACTGTGCCTCTGGTCCTCTGCCTCTGATCCTCTGTCTCTGGCCCTCTGCCTCTGGCACTGTGCCTCTGGTCCTCTGCCTCTGGTCCTCTGTCTCTGGCCCTCTGCCTCTGGAACTGTGGCTCTGGTCCCCTGCCTCTGGTCCTCTGTCTCTGGCCCTCTGCCTCTGGCACTGTGCCTCTTGTCCTCTGCCTCTGGTCCTCTGCCTCTGGCCCTCTGTCTCTGGCCCTCTGCTTCTGGCCCTGTCATCGCCTTGTTACTGGAGGCTATGGGATACACACCTCAGTGTTGCAGCGTCCAAACTCTTCCCTGTGTTTCAGTGTGTAGTTGAAATATCTGAAAAGTTCCCAACGAACACAAGAACCGTTACTCTGGACGAGTAAATAGGAACAGAAAAAGCGTGACATAAGAAGAGTAACTAGCCACAAAAGCCCTGTAACACACATACACTGTTTACATTCACCTCCAAAAAACAGGCGTTTGTTTCGGAATTGCTTTTATACACATCACGTGTCATTTTGTGGATACCAGACATGAATCGTTTAATACCTGACGTAATTAATTTTAACTGTCATGGGCGTTATGTTGCCTGCAACATTGGCAATTCCCAATGTTCCGAGAATTATTTTGCACATGATCCATGCAGTAGTAGATGAAGCCTAATGTTCATTGCGCGATGCCGATGTCTAATTTAGAAATTTCGATCCCTATTACTTATTACTTTTTCGTAGGCAATTATAATAATTGCAATAGTATTGTATACTTTTTTTACACAGATGTTAATTTCGTCTAGATGCAGTCCAAAGAGTAAAAGTGTCGGGCCTAATTACCAGACTTGCCTAATAAGGGCAATTTATATGAAATAACAAAATTTTGCAAACTGTTCTCGTAGGAAATATTAAAGTTTTCGTTGTATTATACATATTATTGGGATTATTGTTTGTGCGTGTAAGAACTAACATCCCCAAACCTATTTTTTCATAACCTAACCTACCTGACCTATCTTATCCTAATCTAACCCAACCGAACCTATCTTATCCTAATCTAACCCAACCGAACCTAACTTAACCTATGTCAGAAACCCTAGTATCCAGCCGCACTATCAAATTATCCAGCCACACCACCCTAATATCCAACCATACCACCCCTAGTATGAAGCGACAACACCATATTATCCAGCCACACCCCCTAAACCCCAGTATCAACCACACCCCCGGAGTGTCCAACCATACCACCCTAATATCCAGCCACAGCACCATAATATCCAGCCACATCACCATATTATCCAGCCACAGCACCATAATATCCAGCCACATCACCATATTATCCAGCCACACCACCATAATATCCAGCCACAGCACCATAATATCCAGCCACACCACCATATTATCCAGCCACAGCACCATAATATCCAGCACCATCACCATATTATCCAGCCACAGCACCATAATATCCAGCCACAGCACCATAATATCCAGCCACACCACCATATTATCCAGCCACACCACTATATTATCCAGCCACACCCCCCCTAATATCCAGCCACAGCACCATATTATCCAGCTACACCACCATAATATCCAGCTACAACACCCTAATATCCAGCCACAGCACCCTAATATCCAGTCACAGCACCCTAATATCCAGCTACAGCACCCTAATATCCAGCTACAGCACCCTAATATCCAGCCACAGCACCCTAATATCCAGCTACAGCACCCTAATATCCAGCCACAGCACCATAATATCCAGCCACAACACCCTAATATCCAGCCACAGCACCCTAATATCCAGCCACAACACCCTAATATCCAGCCACAGCACCCTAATATCCAGCTACAGCACCCTAATATCCAGCCACAACACCCTAATATCCAGCCACAGCACCCTAATATCCAGCCACAGCACCATAATATCCAGCCACAACACCCTAATATCCAGCCACAGCACCCTAATATCCAGCTACAGCACCATAATATCCAGCCACAACACCCTAATATTCAGCCACAGCACCCTAATATCCAGCCACAACACCCTAATATCCAGCCACAGCACCCTAATATCCAGCCACAGCACCCTAATATCCAGCTACAGCACCCTAATATCCAGCCACAACACCCTAATATCCAGCCACAGCACCCTAATATCCAGCTACAGCACCAAATTATCCAGCCACAACACCCTAATATCCAGCCACAGCACCCTAATATCCAGCTACAGCACCATAATATCCAGCCACAACACCCTAATATCCAGCCACAGCACCCTAATATCCAGCCACAGCACCCTAATATCCAGCCACAGCACCATAATATCCAGCCACTGCACCCTAATATCCAGCCACAGCACCCTAATATCCAGCCACAGCACCCTAATATCCAGCCACAGCACCATAATATCCAGCCACAGCACCATAATATCCAGCCACAACACCCTAATATCCAGCCACAGCACCCTAATATCCAGCCACAGCACCCTAATATCCAGCCACAGCACCCTAATATCCAGCCACAGCACCATAATATCCAGCCACAACACCCTAATATCCAGCCACAGCACCCTAATATCCAGCTACAGCACCCTAATATCCAGCCACAACACCCTAATATCCAGCCACAGCACCCTAATATCCAGCCACAGCACCATAATATCCAGCCACAGCACCCTAATATCCAGCCACAGCACCATAATATCCAGCCACAGCACCATAATATCCAGCCACAGCACCATAATATCCAGCCACAGCACCATAATATCCAGCACAAATGATCAAACCTTAAGATGTAAATGGTGAAATGTTAATGAATAAAAGATACATGATACAGTGAATAAAAATACACGATACCATGAATAAAAATACAGGATTCAATGAATAAAAAATGCATGATACAGTGCATAAAAATATATAAAAGTTAGCGAATAGGAAATGACAAAGAAGAACTTTGATGGGAAGCGGTTTATGAAAAGATTCAATTTAAAGTTGTCGTAGGAAGCCTTAATGACGGAAAATATTGGGTCGTTATGGATAAAAGTGATTTTTATGCCACAGAAAAACTGATGGAAAGAAAAAAAATCATACTTTGAAATTAGCATGAATAAATGTTAAATAGTGAATGATAGATCAGATGTATTGGGTGAGAATGAGCTGAGATTGACTGATTATTGAGAATGATAAAAATGAAACGTAAATGTAAATACAATTGATTTTATAGGTTCAAGAAGAATACAATATATATACATATGTTCAGATACACTTAAATAGAACAAATAAGCGTTGTATAGCGGTTGAGCAATTATTAAATTATTCAATTAGGTGAATAAGGATGATAATTTAAATTTTCAAATTGATGAATTAACACATTATTAAATTATTAAACTCAGTGGACATCTGAAAAGTGGTTTTACCAAATATTTGCACGACAGCTATGATTGCTTTGTTGAATATTTAATAATAACTCGTCTTGTTAGGGATAGTAAGTCTCTGTACACACACACACACACACACACACACACACACACACACACACACACACACATACTAGAGTTGGATGTGACAAAGGCTATAGGCCCAGATGGAATCTCCCCTTGGATACTAAAGGAAAGAGCAGAAGAACTGTGCCTACCACTCTCCATAGTGAATAACAAATCACTGGCAACAGGGGAACTGCCAGATATTTGGAAAGCAGCTAACGTAGTCCCGATATACAAGAAAGAGGATAGACAGGAGGCACTGAATTACAGGCCAGTGTCCCTAACCTGCATACCATGCAAGCTGATGGAGAAGATTGTGTGAAGAAAGCTAGTGGAACATTTAGAGCGAAAGAACTTTGTAACACAGCATCAACATGGGTTCAGGGATGGCAGGTCCTGCCTCACAGGGTTACTTGAATTCTACGACCAGTTAACAAAAATAAGGCAAGAAAGAGAAGGGTGGGCAGACTGCATATTTTTGGATTGTCAGAAAGCCTTTGATACAGTGCCACACAAGAGGCTAGTGAAAAAGCTGGAGATGCAGGCTGGAGTGAAAGGGAAGGTACTCCTTTGGATAAAGGAGTACCTAAGCAACAGGAGACAACGAGTCAGTGTGAGGGGTGAGGTCTCAGATTGGCGAGACGTTACGAGTGGAGTCCCGCAGGGGTCAGTCCTTGGACCTATACTGTTTCTGATATATGTATATGATCTCCAAGAGGGTATAGATTCGTTCCTCTCAATGTTTGCCGATGATGCAAAAATTATGAGGAGGATTGAAACTGAGGACGATAATAGGAGGCTACAAGATGACCTAGACAGACTGAGTGAATGGTCCAACAAATGGCTGGTGTAGTTCAACCCGAGTAAATGCAAAGAAATGAAACTAGGCAGTGAAAACCGGAGGCCAGACACAGGATACAGAATAGGAGATGAAGTACTTAATGAAACAGACAGAGAGAAAGATCTAGGAGTTGATATCACACCAAACCTGTCTCCTGAAGCCCACATTAAGAGAATAACGTCTGCGGCATATGCGAGGCTGGCTAACATCAGAACAGCGTTCAGGAACCTGTGTAAGGAATCATTCAGAATCTTGTACACCACATATGTAAGACCAATCCTGGAGTATGCGGCCCCAGCATGGAGCCCGTACATTGTCAAGCACAAGACGAAGCTGGAAAAAGTCCAAAGGTATGCCACTAGACTAGTCCCAGAACTAAGAGGCATGAGTTACGAGGAAAGGCTGCGGGAAATGCACCTTACGACACTGGAAGACAGAAGAGTAAGGGGGAGACATGATCACAACCTACAAAATCCTCAGAGGAATCGAACGGTTAAACAAGGATAAACTATTCAACATTAGTGGGACGCGAACAAGGGGACACAGGTGGAAACTGAGTACCCACATGAGCCACAGAGACGTTAGAAGGAACTTTTTCAGTGTCAGAGTAGTTAACGGATGGACTGCATTAGGCAGTGATGTGGTGGAGGCTGACTCCATACACAGTTTCAAATGTAGATATGATAGAGCCCAGTAGGCTCAGGAATCTGTACACCAGTTGATTGACAGTTGAGAGGCGGGACCAAAGAGCCAAAGCTCAACCTCCGCAAGCACAAATAGGTGAGTACACACTCACACTTTAGACTTCTATCGAGGTCCTTCCCCCCTCAAAGTGAACTAACGACCCCTTTCCCATATAACCCCCACAACAGTTGCCTAACTCCCCAGGGTACCTATTTACCACTAGGTGAACAGCTGCATTAGGTGAAATGAGACTTGTCCAACCATTTGTGTCCTGCCCGGCAATCGAACACTGGATCATCAATGGTGAGTCCAGACTGTGCTACCGAAAAACGTAGAGGGTGTAAATGGACGTAAAATGTAATGGACGCAAAACATACGAAAATAAAATAATTGCAAGAGAGCAAGAACTAATTGAGTAATTAGTGAACAAAGATCACTGGTGACGGGACTATGAGATTCCTTGTAAAGTATACATGACTTTAAAAGCCATACAGGAGGTGTACATCCATATCCATATTGTCATAATACAATAGATTCAATAGATAACATTCAAGAGATCGTGTCTCTACTAATCGATCGAATTTCGTGTGTCTACTAGAGTGTATTTCCTCCCCCACCTCACAGACTTATACAACATACACACTATGTAATTTTGTTAATGGTAGCTAGCTTCGTACACTCATTCTCTCTATATTTCTCCTTCTCCCTCCTTCGTTCTCATCTCTCCCATCACCTCAAACTAATACAACATACCACTCATCTAACTGTGTGTTGCTGGTGGATTATACATCATCATGGCTGGTGTATTATACATCATCAAGGCTGGTGTATTTATAAGTGGTATGACCTTATCTTCCATGTGTGTCACTGGAAGGCTGTCGTCTGAGCCTGGCTGATACTACGCTCCTCTTTTGTTTACCAATAACGGTTGCATGTGCTTGTAGGTTCATTGTTATTCTTGTTGCACGTTTTGACGTGCAAATAGGAGATAAATTGATTTCTCTCTCGTTTGCTGCTGTTGCTGTGACAACTGCAACTTGTGTTCACCATCTTTAATGTGGTCATTCAATCCTTGCATTGCAACATTTTCTTACTGTATGGGAATGGCTAATCCAAGAGCAGGGGGCTACGATGCCATTTCGTTAATCCTATCGTGCTTCCCGTTCTCGATGATGGGACACCAAATACTTCTTGAGCACGCGCCAGGCGGTTAGTGCAACTTGATCTACAAAGAACGTCGCTTTTCGCTCGTATGCGTTACCTAAGGCCAAAAATGGTCGTGCTAGAAAATGGAAGTGGCTGGCGAAAGTGACGTACTGTCCCGTTTTCTGTTTAGGGTCCTCTGGTAGGTTAGGATAAGGGTCACTTTATATTGACCGTTGTCGCGAACTTTCGCTATCCACATCTGAACCGGGACTCACAGAGATCTTACGCCTCCACCTACGAGCTCTGGACCGGGAGTAACAGAGCTCTTACGCCTCCACTTATCAGCTCTGTATCTACTTCCATAATCATGGTAGCTTAGTCTTTATTCACAACACAATTTACGAAGTCTGAAGTGCTATAAAAGGTCGTACATAATAACGCACGATTGTTTGATCGTTATGGGCGCTCTCTAGAAGTGTTTCAGCGGTCGTATGATGTTTAGTGAGTAAAGACTATACCGCCGTGAAGGAGGACTAAGAGCCGTCAATACGCATCAATTGACGAAGCCTGTTCATCTTAATCATGGTGGCTGTGTTTACATCCATTAAGCAGTTTACGAGCTTGGAACGTTCACAACCCAAGGTTGTCATCGTGATAAACAACCTCGTAGTGCTTCGGAGCTCATAGTCTGTTTAATAGATGTAAACAAAACCGCCATGTTTGAAGAAAGATGAATAGGTTTCGTTAGTGATTGGAAAAATGCTTAGTGAAACCTAACCTCATGGACATGGCTACACGTGTCCCGACCGTGGCACCATGGGACCATGAGGACATGTTCCATGTCTATCTCAGCCCATTGTGATGGAATGATAGAGCAAGATCAGGAATCATTGAGCATTTATGTAACCAGTTACGAAACCTGTACATCTTTCCTCAATCATAGTGGCTCTGCTTTTATTCATTAAAAGGGTTACGAGCTCCAAAGCACCACGAGGTGGTTTATAACAATAATAACCTTGAGTTGTTGAAGTTTCCAAGCTCGAATAAACCGCTTAATAAATTCAACCCAAGGCGTTATGATGGAGGAAGGATATACAGGCTTAGTAATTGGACACGTATGTGGCTCAAGACTTCTGTGCCATGATTACTCTTGCCATACGACCCTCGCCGATTGTGTGTGCCGGTGGGTAGAAGTTTATGACTCACCACCTACACGAGTCTCCCCCTTGGTTCCTTGTATATCCCATTCCGGTTGTGACGCAGCGAAAAGAGAAAAAACGTCACACAGGTTCTACGACCGACCATAACTGGCTGAAGTATCTGGCCGGCACCCAAGCGTGCAGTCGTAAGTTGCTTTCTTCTGGTAAGGACGAACCAGGCGACAAGGCGGGCTGAGACTAGGGGGAAGAGGGGTTAGAGATGCGTGAGTGTGTTCTCTCTCCCTACATTTTCCCCAGGGTGGGATATTCCCACTATGGTAGGCATAACGCACTACCTGGCAACCTCCCTCTCCCACCACCTTTTGTTTCAAAGTTGCCACATAAACTCAATAGATGGCGTTGTCTCGGCGAATTGCTTAGCCCGCCAGCCTGTTAGCTCGTCTGACTCAGTTTGTGTCCTGTTGTAAGTTATTTTGGCGTCCTATCTACGTTCTGTATGTTATGAAATCACTTTCCTAGTTCAATGTACGGTCTAGCTCCCGAGCTCCGATTTCTGGAAAATCTATGCCCTCCTATGTTCCAATACTCCTGTACTGGCTCTTATCATAATATTATATTCACAAGAAGGTACAATGGTTTTGTGAGATTACATAATATTGGTATTTTTACATTCTTGCAATGCCGCTAACAGGCATAGTGTTTCGGTCAGCTGTGAGTGAATGCTGCGAAGCGTCTTGATGCTGTGATGAATGCTGTGAAGCTGTGAATGAATTCTGTGAAACTGTGAATGAATTATGTGAAGCTGTGAATTAATTCTGTGAAGCTGTGAATGAAAGCTGAGTAGCTGTGAATGAATGGTGTGAAGCTGTGAATGAATGGTGTGAAGCTGTGAATGAATGCCGTGAAGCTGCGAATAAATGCATTGAAGCTGCTTGAAGCTGTGAATAGAGGATGATTTCATCTCCTCTAATTCAGGCTCATTCCACTTTACCATCCTCGCTACACATAAATCCTTTTCCTTTCACTTGGTCAAATGTGTTTCCAGCTCTCTTCTGTGCCTCCTCGTTCTGTGCCTCCTTACCAGGAAAGACTCGTCTTTGTTTACTTGGTCATCCCTTCTCTCTTAGTATCATATACGTTAAGATCATGTCCACTTTGGTTCTCACATCTTCTAATAGTGTTCGATTTAAGATATTTTACAACAAGACCAGTGAGATGTCTTTTGTTCTTTCTAAATTATCAACTTGTTCTTTTCCAGATGATTTTGGGGCTTAATGTCCTCGCGGCCCGGTCCTCGACCAGGCCTCCTTTTTGTTACACGCCCCTCCTCCCCTGAGAAGCAGCCCGTAGCAGCTGTCTAACTCCCAGGTACCAATTTACTGCTACGTGAAGAAGAGCCCTCTGGGCGAAAGAAACTGCCCATTTCTTTCCGCCTCCGCCGGGGATCGAACCCGGAATCTAAGAAATATATTCGATTGTAAAATAAGGAAATTCATGTATATTGAATTACAAATTACTCAAAATGCATATAATATTGATAATAAGTAATGTAGTTAATAATATTAACAATACAATTAATATTAACTAGTTAAGAACAAAGAAAAGTCACCAGGGCTCCGGGGGGGGGGGGGGAACGAACCAACGACCTGGGGTTGACAACCGCATATACTCTACCGTTTGAGTAAATATTATGTAAATCAATCAAATATTTTACTAATAAAACATCAGGAAAATACAGTTAACCAATACAATTCATACAAATAATAACAATTAAAATAACAAACAATAAGGATAAAATCAATACTAAATATCGTAAAAAAACATTAATAAAAACACACGAATAAAAACAAAATAAAATTAAAAAAAGAGCCTTACAAAAATATAAATTATATATAAGTAAAAAAAAACATTGACTATTACAAATACTGAGCCCTTGTGTTACCGGCGCGGGCATGACAACGCTAAGCCACACCTGAGCCCTTGTGTTACCGGCGCGGGCATGACAACGCTAAGCCACACCTGAGCCCTTGTGTTACCGGCGCGGGCATGACAACGCTAAGCCACACCTGAGCCCTTGTGTTACCGGCGCGGGCATGACAACGCTAAGCCACACCTGAGCCCTTGTGTTACCGGCGCGGGCATGACAACGCTAAGCCACACCTGAGCCCTTGTGTTACCGGCGCGGGCATGACAACGCTAAGCCACACCTGAGCCCTTGTGTTACCGGCGCGGGCATGACAACGCTAAGCCACACCTGAGCCCTTGTGTTACCGGCGCGGGCATGACAACGCTAAGCCACACCTGAGCCCTTGTGTTACCGGCGCGGGCATGACAACGCTAAGCCACACCTGAGCCCTTGTGTTACCGGCGCGGGCATGACAACGCTAAGCCACACCTGAGCCCTTGTGTTACCGGCGCGGGCATGACAACGCTAAGCCACACCTGAGCCCTTGTGTTACCGGCGCGGGCATGACAACGCTAAGCCACACCTGAGCCCTTGTGTTACCGGCGCGGGCATGACAACGCTAAGCCACACCTGAGCCCTTGTGTTACCGGCGCGGGCATGACAACGCTAAGCCACACCTGAGCCCTTGTGTTACCGGCGCGGGCATGACAACGCTAAGCCACACCTGAGCCCTTGTGTTACCGGCGCGGGCATGACAACGCTAAGCCACACCTGAGCCCTTGTGTAACCGGCGCGGGCATGACAACGCTAAGCCACACCTGAGCCCTTGTGTTACCGGCGCGGGCATGACAACGCTAAGCCACACCTGAGCCCTTGTGTTACCGGCGCGGGCATGACAACGCTAAGCCACACCTGAGCCCTTGTGTTACCGGCGCGGGCATGACAACGCTAAGCCACACCTGAGCCCTTGTGTTACCGGCGCGGGCATGACAACGCTAAGCCACACCTGAGCCTAATTCCCGTCCGGCCCACCGGCCACAGGTGAGATAATTACCACCTCCCTCAACTCCCGTCTGGCAATTGCGTACGAATAATGAGTTATGGGGGGATGAGTTACGAGGGGATGAGTTACGAGGGGATGAGTTACGAGGGGATGAGTTACGAGGGGATGAGTTACGAGGGGGATGAGTTACGAGGGGATGAGTTACGAGGGGATGAGTTACGAGGGGATGAGTTACGAGGGGATGAGTTACGAGGGGATGAGTTACGGGGGGAGAGGTACGAGGGTGATGAGTTACGAGGGGATGA
The DNA here is from genome assembly GCF_040958095.1 of Procambarus clarkii. Classification (NCBI taxonomy): domain Eukaryota; kingdom Metazoa; phylum Arthropoda; class Malacostraca; order Decapoda; family Cambaridae; genus Procambarus; species Procambarus clarkii. Next base: position 17,745,781 of record NC_091157.1, read on the forward strand.
GTTACGAGGGGGATGAGTTACGAGGGGATGAGTTACGAGGGGATGAGTTACGAGGGGATGAGTTACGGGGGGAGAGGTACGAGGGTGATGAGTTACGAGGGGATGAGTTACGGGGGGAGAGGTACGAGGGTGATGAGTTACGAGGGGATGAGTTACGAGGGGGATGAGTTACGAAGGGATGAGTTACGAGGGGATGAGTTACGGGGGGATGAGTTACGGGGGGAGAGGTACGAGGGGGATGAGTTACGAGGGGATGAGTTACGAGGGGGATGAGTTACGAAGGGATGAGTTACGAGGGGATGAGTTACGAGGGGATGAGTTACGAGGGGATGAGTTACGAGGGGATGAGTTACGAGGGGATGAGTTACGGGGGGAGAGGTACGAGGGTGATGAGTTACGAGGGGATGAGTTACGAGGGGGATGAGTTACGAGGGGATGAGTTACGAGGGGATGAGTTACGAGGGGATGAGTTACGGGGGGAGAGGTACGAGGGTGATGAGTTACGAGGGGATGAGTTACGGGGGGAGAGGTACGAGGGTGATGAGTTACGAGGGGATGAGTTACGAGGGGGATGAGTTACGAAGGGATGAGTTACGAGGGGATGAGTTACGGGGGGATGAGTTACGGGGGGAGAGGTACGAGGGTGATGAGTTACGAGGGGATGAGTTACGAGGGGGATGAGTTACGAAGGGATGAGTTACGAGGGGTTGAGTTACGAGGGGATGAGTTACGAGGGGATGAGTTACGGGGGGAGAGGTACGAGGGTGATGAGTTACGAGGGGGATGAGTTACAAGGGGGATGAGTTACGAAGGGATGAGTTACGAGGGGATGAGTTACGAGGGGATGAGTTACGAGGGGATGAGTTACGGGGGAGAGGTACGAGGGTGATGAGTTACGAGGGGGATGAGTTACAAGGGGGATGAGTTACGAAAGGATGAGTTACGAGGGGATGAGTTACGGGGGGAGAGGTACGAGGGTGATGAGTTACGAGGGGATGAGTTACGAGGGGGATGAGTTATAGGGGGAAGAGTCAAGGGGAGATGAATTTCGAGTGCGATGAGTTGCGAGGGGGTGAGTTGCGAGAGGGATGAGTTACGAGGGGATGAGTTACGAGGGGATGAGTTACGAGGGGGATGAGTTACGAAGGGATGAGTTACAAGGGGATGAGTTACGAAGGGATGAGTTACGAGGGGGATGAGTTACGAAGGGATGAGTTACGAGGGGGATGAGTTACGAAGGGATGAGTTACGAGGGGATGAGTTACGAGGGAGAGGAGTTACGAGGGGATGAGTTACGAGGGGGGATGAGATACGAGAAGATGAGTTACGAGGGGGATGAATTACGAGGGGGATGAGTTACGAGGGGGATGATTTATGAGGAGGATGAGTTACGGGGGGAGAGGTACGAGGGGGATGAGTTACGATGGGGATGAGTTACGAGGGGGATGAGATACGAGGGGGAGGAGTTACGAGGGGATGAGTTACGAGGGTGATGAGTTACGAGGGGGATGAGTTACGAGGGGGATGAGATACGAGGAGGATGAGTTACGAGGGGGATGAGTTACGAGGGGGATGAGTTACGAGAGGGATGAGATACGAGGAGGATGAGTTACGAGGGGGATGAGTTACGAGGGGGAGGAGTTACGAGGGGATGAGTTACGAGGGGGATGAATTACGAGGGGGATGAGACACGAGAGGGATGAGTTACGAGGGGGATAAGTTACGAGGGGATGAGTTACGAGGGGGATGAGTTACGAGGGGGATGAGACACGAGAGGATGAGTTACGAGGGGGATGAGTTACGAGGGGGATGAGTTACGAAGGGATGAGTTACGAGGGAGATGAGTTACGAGGGGGATGAGATACGAGAGGATGAGTTACGAGGAAGATGAGTTACGAGGGGGATGAGATACGAGAGGATGAGTTACGAGAAAGATGAGTTACGAGGGGGATGAGTTACGAGGGGGTGAGTTGCGAGAGGGATGAGTTACAATGAGGATGAGTTATAAAGGGGATGACTTACGAGAGTATGAGTTATGTGGGGATGAGTTACAGGGGGATGAGTTCCGAAGGGGATGAGATACGAGGGGAATGAGTTACAAGGGAGATAAGTTACGTGGGGGATGAGTTACGAAGGGGGGTTGAGTTCCGAGGGAATGAGTTACTAGGGGATGAGTTATGGGGATGAGTTACGAGGCGATGAGTTACCAGGTATGAGTTACGAGGGGGGATGAGACACAAAGGGGATTAGTTACGAGTGGATGAGTTACAGGGGGAGGAGTTAAGGGGAGGATGAGTTATGAGGGGGAATGAGTTACGAGGGGGATGAGTTACGAGGGGAATGAGTTACAGGGGGGATGAGTTACGGTGGGGATGAGTTACGAGGGGATGAGTTATGGGGGGATGAGTTAAAATGAGGATGAGTTACAAGGGGACGAGTTACGAGAGGGATGAGTTACGAGAGGGATGAGTTACGAGGGGGATAAGTTACAGGGGATGAGTTACGGGGAGGATGAGTTGTGAGTGGAGATGAGTTACGAGGGGGATGAGTTACGAGGGGAAAGAGTTACGGGGAGGATGAGTTTTGAGGGGAGATGAGTTACGAGGGGGATGAATTACGAGAGGAATGAGTTACGGGGGGATGAGTTTAGAGGAGGACGAGTTACGAGAGGGATGAGTTACGAGAAGGAGGAGTTACGAGGGGGATAAGTTACGGGGGATTAGTTACGAGGGGGATGAGTTACGAGGGAGATGAGTTACGGGGGGGATTAGTTACGAGGGGACGAGTTACGAGGGAGATTAGTTACGAGGGGGATGAGTTACGAAGGGGATGATTTACGAGGGGGATGGGTTACGGGGGGACGAGTTACGAGGGCGATGAGTTACGAGGGGATGAGTTACGAGGGGGTGAGTTACGGCAGGATGAATTACGAAGGGGATGAGGTACGAGGGGGATGAGTTACGGGCGTGATGAGTTACGGGCGTGATGAGTTACGGGGCTGATGAGACACAGGGGTGATGAGTTACGGGGGTGATGAGACACAGGGGTGATGAGTTACGGGGGTGATGAGACACAGGGGTGATGAGTTACGGGGGTGATGAGACACAGGGGTGATGAGTTACGAGGGTGATGAGACACAGGGGTGATGAGTTACGGGGGTGATGAGTTACGGGCGGATGAGTAATAAATATTTTGGTCCATCAGGCCACTGCGTTTATATCCAGTCATTATTCATGATAGCAGGTGTTTGTAGGTGTTCTGAGTTCGTCAGGTGTATGATGAATGAGGGGAAAGGGTAGGGGGGAGGTAATTAATGGGGGCATGGTGGAGGGGAGGGGAGAGGGGAGGGTGTGGGGAAATAAAGGGGAAGAAGAAGAGAAAGAATATGGATAGTCGACCTTCTGTATACAATCGGAATACGTTCCTTCGTGGCCCCTATTACGGGCTATTCATGCCCGTGCCACCTTGTGTGTATTTACCTAGTTGTGCTTGCGGGGGTTGAGCTTTGGCTCTTTGTTCCCGCCTCTCAACTGTCAGTAAACTGGTGTACAGATTCATGAGCTTTTCGAGCTCTATCATATCTACATATGATACTGTGTATAGAGTCTACCTCCAGACTCTATAAGAGGCAGCTCTAGTAGTGCTCTCCTTGTGGCTCACCTGGCAACAAGCACAGAGTCACTGGGCTCACAGTGGCAGCAAGCACAGAGTCACTGGGCTCACAGTGGCAGCAAGCACAGAGTCACTGGGCTCACAGTGGCAGCAAGCACAGAGTCACTGGGCTCACAGTGGCAGCAAGCACAGAGTCACTGGGCTCACAGTAGCAGCAAGCACAGAGTCACTGGGCTCACAGTGGCAGCAAGCACAGAGTCACTGGGCTCACAGTGGCAGCAAGCACAGAGTCACTGGGCTCACAGTGGCAGCAAGCTCAGAGGCACTGGGCTCACAGTGGCAGCAAGTACAGAGGCACTGGGTTCACAGTGGCAGCAAACACAGAGGCACTGGGCTCACAGTGGCAGCAAGCACAGAGGCACTGGGCTCACAGTGGCAGCAAGCACAGAGTCACTGGGCTCACAGTGGCAGCAAGCACAGAGGCACTGGGCTCACAGTGGCAGCAAGCACAGAGGCACTGGGCTCACAGTGGCAGCAAGCACAGAGTCACTGGGCTCACAGTGGCAGCAAGCACAGAGGCACTGGGCTCACAGTGGCAGCAAGCACAGAGTCACTGGGCTCACAGTGGCAGCAAGCACAGAGGCACTGGGCTCACAGTGGCAGCAAGCACAGAGGCACTGGGCTCACAGTGGCAGCAAGCACAGAGGCACTGGGCTCACAGTGGCAGCAAGCACAGAGTCACTGGGCTCACAGTGGCAGCAAGCACAGAGTCACTGGGCTCACAGTGGCAGCAAGCACAGAGTCACTGGGCTCACAGTGGCAGCAAGCACAGAGTCACTGGGCTCACAGTGGCAGCAAACACAGAGGCACTGGGCTCACAGTGGCAGCAAGCACAGAGTCACTGGGCTCACAGTGGCAGCAAACACAGAGGCACTGGGCTCACAGTGGCAGCAAGTACAGAGTCACTGGGCTCACAGTGGCAGCAAGCACAGAGTCACTGGGCTCACAGTGGCAGCAAGCACAGAGTCACTGGGCTCACAGTGGCAGCAAGCACAGAGGCACTGGGCTCACAGTGGCAGCAAGCACAGAGGCACTAGGCTCACCTGGCAGCAAGCATAGAGGCACTAGGCTCACCTGGAAGCAAGCACAGAGGCACTAGGCTCACCTGGCAGCAAGCACAGAGGCACTAGGCTCACAGTGACAGCAAGCACAGAAGCACTATGCTCACCTGACAGCAAGCACAGAGGCACTAGGCTCACCTGGAAGCAAGCACAGAGGCACTAGGCTCACCTGGCAGCAAGCACAGAGGCACTGGGCTCACCTGGAAGCAAGCACAGAGGCACTAGGCTCACCTGGAAGCAAGCACAGAGGCACTAGGCTCACCTGGCAGCAAGCACAGAGGCACTAGGCTCACCTGGAAGCAAGCACAGAGACACTAGGCTCACCTGGCAGCAAGCACAGAGGCACTAGGCTCACCTGGAAGCAAGCACAGAGGCACTAGGCTCACCTGACAGTATAAAGGTGCCTACCTTTTAATGGTCACTAATTATTTGGCGTCACGAGGATCGCGATTTTTAAATTCAAGGGTCGCCTGGCTTAAGCCATTTCACATGACGAAATTTGCGTCCTTAAAGCTGAGGGATTGGGCGTGCTAGCCACACGTACACATGTGCACACGTGTGTACGTACATTGAGCCGTCGGTGTACATTGAGTGTGTGTGTGTGCGTGTGTGTGTGTGTGTGTGTGTGTGTGTGTGTGTGTGTGTGTGTGTGTGTGTGTGTGTGTGTGTGTGTGTGTGTGTGTGTGTGTGTGTGTGTGTGTGTGTGTGTGTGTGTGTGTGTGGGTTTGTACTCACCTAATTGTGCTTGCGGGGGTTGAGCTTTGGCTCTTTGGTCCTGCCTCTCAACCGTGTGTGTGTGCGCGCGCGTGTGTGTGTGTATTCACCTAGTTGTGCTTGCGGGGGTTGAGCTCTGCTCTTTCGGCCCGACTCTCAACTGTCAATCAATTGTTTCTCACTTCTACTACTGCTACTATTTTTTCACATCACAAACACACCCCAGGAAGCAGCCCATGACAGCTGACTAACTCCTAGGTATCTATTTACAGCTAGGTAACAGGGGGCATAGGATGAAAGAAACTCTGCCCAATGTTTCTCGCCGGCGCCCAGGATCGCACCCGGGACCACAGGATCACAAGTCCAGCGTGCTGTCCGCTCGGCCTGCCGGCCCCATGTGTGTGTGTGTGTGTGTGTGTGTGTGTGTGTGTGTGTGTGTGTGTGTGTGTGTGTGTGTGTATGTGTGTGTGTGTGTGTGTGTGTGTGTGTGTGTGTGTGTGTGTGTGTGTGTGTGTGTGTGTGTGTGTGTGTGTGTGTGTGTACTCACCTATATGTGCTTGCAGGATCGAGCATTGACTCTTGGATCCCGCCTTTCTAGCTATCGGTTGTTTACAGCAATGACTCCTGTCCCATTTCCCTATCATACCTAGTTTTAAAAGTATGAATAGTATTTGCTTCCACAACCTGTTCCCCAAGTGCATTCCATTTTTCTACTACTCTCACGCTAAAAGAAAACTTCCTAACATCTCTGTGACTCATCTGAGTTTCCAGTTTCCACCCATGTCCCCTCGTTCTGTTATTATTACGTGTGAACATTTCATCTATTTCCACTTTGTCAATTCCCCTGAGTATTTTATATGTCCCTATCATATCTCCTCTCTCCCTTCTTTTCTCTAGTGTCGTAAGGTTCAGTTCCTTCAGCCGCTCTTCATATCCCATCCCTCGTAGCTCTGGGACAAGCCTCGTCGCAAACCTCTGAACCTTCTCCAGTTTCTTTATGTGTTTCTTCAGGTGGGGGCGTGTGTGTGTGTGTGTGTGTGTGTGTGTGTGTGTGTGTGTGTGTGTGTGTGTGTGTGTGTGTGTGTGTGTGTGTACTCACCTATATGTGCTTGCAGGATCGAGCATTGACTCTTGGATCCCGCCTTTCTAGCTATCGGTTGTTTACAGCAATGACTCCTGTCCCATTTCCCTATCATACCTAGTTTTAAAAGTATGAATAGTATTTGCTTCCACAACCTGTTCCCCAAGTGCATTCCATTTTTCTACTACTCTCACGCTAAAAGAAAACTTCCTAACATCTCTGTGACTCATCTGAGTTTCCAGTTTCCACCCATGTCCCCTCGTTCTGTTATTATTACGTGTGAACATTTCATCTATTTCCACTTTGTCAATTCCCCTGAGTATTTTATATGTCCCTATCATATCTCCTCTCTCCCTTCTTTTCTCTAGTGTCGTAAGGTTCAGTTCCTTCAGCCGCTCTTCATATCCCATCCCTCGTAGCTCTGGGACAAGCCTCGTCGCAAACCTCTGAACCTTCTCCAGTTTCTTTATGTGTTTCTTCAGGTGGGGGCGTGTGTGTGTGTGTGTGTGTGTGTGTGTGTGTGTGTGTGTGTGTGTGTGTGTGTGTGTGTGTGTGTGTGTACTCACCTATTTGTGCTTGCTGGGGTTGAGCTTTGGCTCTTTGGTCCCGCTTCTCAACTGTCAATCAACTGATGTACAGATTCCTGAGCCTACTAGGCTCTATCATATCTTCATTTGAAACTGTGTATGGAGTCAGCCTCCACCACATCACTGCCTAATGCATTCAATCCGTTAACTACTCTGACACTGAAAAAGTTCCTTCTAACGTCTCTGTGGCTCATGTGGGTACTCAGTTTCCACCTGTGTCCCCTTGTTCGCGTACCACCAGTGTTGAATAGTTTATCCTTGTTTACCCGGTCGATTCCTCTGAGGATTTTGTAGGTTGTGATCATGTCTCCCCTTACTTTTCTGTCTTCCAATGTCGTAAGGTGCATTTCCCGCAGCCTTTACTTGTAATTCATGCCTCTTAGTTCTGGGACTAGTCTAGTGGAATACCTTTGGACTTTTTCCAGCTTCGTCTTGTGCTTGACAAGATACGGGCTCCATGCTGGGGCCGCATACTCCAGCATTGGTCTTACATATGTGGTGTACAAGATTCTGAAAGATTCCTTACACAGGTTCCTGAACGCTGTTCTGATGTTAGCCAGCCTCGCATATGCCGCAGACGTTTTTCTTTTTATGTGGGCTTCAGGAGACAGGTTTGGTGTGATATCAACTCCTAGATCTTTCTCTCTGTCCATTTCATTAAGTACTTCATCTCCTATTCTGTATCCTGTGTCTGGCCTCCTGTTTCCACTGCCTAGTTTCATTACTTTGCATTTACTCGGGTTGAACTTTAACTGCCATTTGTTGGACCATTCACTCAGTCTGTCTAGGTCATCTTGCAGCCTCCTACTATCGTCCTCAGTTTCAATCCTCCTCATAATTTTTGCATCATCGGTAAACATTGAGAGAAACGATTCTATACCCTCTGGGAGATTATTTACATATATCAGAAATAGTATTGTTCCAAGGACTGACCCCAGCGGGACTCCACTCGTAACGTCTAGCCAATCTGAGACCTCACCCCTCACACTGACTCGTTGTCTCCTGTTGCTTAGGTACTCCTCTATCCAACGGGTACCTTCCCTTTCACTCCAGCCTGCATCTCCAACTTTTTCACTAGCCTCTTGTGTGGCACTCGTGACATGTGTGTGTGTGTGTGTGTGTGTGTGTGTGTGTGTGTGTGTGTGTGTGTGTGTGTGTGTGTGTGTGTGTGTACTCACCTAATTGTACTCACCTAATTCTGCTTGCGGGGGTTGAGCTTTGGCTCTTTGGTCCCGCCTCTCAACCGTCAATCAACTGGTGTACAGATTCCTGAACCTACTGGGCTCTATCATATCTACATTTGAAACTGTGTATGGAGTCAGCCTCCACCACATCACTTCCTAGTGCATTCCATTTACTAACTACTCTGACACTGAAAAAGTTCTTTCTAACTTCTCTGTGGCTCATTTGGGTACTCAGCTTCCACCTGTGTCCCCTTGTTCGCGTCCCTCCAGTGTTGAATAGTTCATCCTTGTTTACCCGGTCGATTCCCCTGAGGATTTTGTAGGTTGTGATCATATCCCCCCTTACTCTTCTGTCTTCCAGTGTCGTAAGGTGCATTTCCCGCAGCCTTTCCTCATAACTCATGCCTCTTAGTTCTGGGACTAGTCTAGTAGCATACCTTTGGACTTTTTCCAGCTTCGTCTTGTGCTTGACAAGGTACGAGCTCCATGTTGGGGCCGCATACTCCAGGATTGGTCTTACATATGTGGTGTACAAGATTCTGAATGATTCCTTACACAGGTTCCTGAACGCCGTTCTGATGTTAGCCAGCCTCGCATATGCCGCAGACGTTATTCTCTTTATGTGGGCTTCAGGAGTCAGGTTTGGTGTGATATCAACTCCTAGATCTTTCTCTCTGTCTGTTTCATTAAGTACTTCATCTCCTATTCTGTATCCTGTGTCTGGCCTCCTGTTTCCACTGCCTAATTTCATTACTTTGCATTTACTCGGGTTGAACTTCAACAGCCATTTGTTGGACCATTCACTCAGTCTATCTAGGTCATCTTGTAGCCTCCTACTATCATCCTCTGTTTCAATCCTCTTCATAATTTTTGCATCGTCGGCAAACATTGAGAGGAACGAATCTATACCCTCTGGGAGATCATTTACATATACCAGAAACAGTATAGGTCCAAGGACTGACCCCTGCGGAATTTCACTTGTGACGTCTCGCCACTCTGAGACCTCACCCCTCACACAGACTCGTTGTCTCCTGTTGCATAGGTACTCCTCTATCCACCGGAGTACCTTCCCTTTCACTCCAGCCTGCGTCTCCAACTTTCGCACTAGCCTCTTGTGTGGCACTGTATCAAAGGCTTTCTGACATTCCAAAAATATGCAGTCTGCCAACCCTTCTCTTTCTTGCCTTATTTTTGTTGCCTGGTCGTAGAATTCAAGTAACCCTGTGAGGCAGGACCTGCCATCCCTGAAACCATGTTGATGCTATGTTACAAAGTTCCTTCGCTCCAGATGCTCCACTAGTTTTTTTCGCACAATCTTCTCCATCAGCTTGCATGGTATGCAGGTTAGGGACACAGGCCTGTAGTTCAGTGCCTCCTGTCTATCCCCTTTCTTGTATATCAGGACTACGTTAGCTGCTTTCCAAATATCTGGCAGTTCCCCTGTTGCCAGTGATTTGTTATACACTATGGAGAGTGGTAGGCACAGTTCTCCTGCTCCTTCCTTTAGAACCCAAGGGAAGATTCCATCTGGGCCTATAGCCTTTGTCACATCCAACTCTAGTAAACACTTCCTTACTTCCCCGCTGGTAATCTCAAACTCTTCCAGTGGTTCCTGGTTAGGTATTCCCACACTTACCTCTGGAATTTTTCCTTGCTCTAAGGTGAAGACCTCCTGGAATTTCTTATTATTAAATTCCTCACACACTTCCTTGTCATTTGTAGTGAATCCTTCCGCCCCTATCCTTAATTTCATAACCTGTTCCTTTACTGTTGTTTTTCTCCTGATGTGGCTATGCAACAATTTAGGCTGAGTCTTTGCCTTGCTTGCGATGTCATTTTCGAATTGTCTTTCTGCCTCTCTTCTCATCCTGACATATTCAATCCTGGCATTCTGGTATCTTTCTCTGCTCTCCAGTGTCCTGTTATTCCTATAGTTTCTCCATGCCCTTTTACTTTGCTGCTTAGCTAGCCCACATCTCTGATTAAACCATGGGTTTCTCATTTCCATTTCTCTGTTTTCCTTTTGGACTGGGACAAACTTGTTTGCTGCGTCCTTGCACTTCTGTGTGATGTAATCCCTCATATCTTGGACCGTCTTTCCCCTGAGCTCTGTTTCCCATGCTATATCTGTTAGGAATTTTCTTATCCCCTCATAGTTTCCCTTTCGGTATGCTAACTTTTTGGTTTCGGTATCCCTCCTCGAGTTCAATAACCCTTCATCAATCAAGTACTCAAACACCAGTACACTGTGGTCGCTCATTCCTACTGGGTCCTCAAAACCGATTTCTCTTATGCCGGAGTCGTTCAGAGTGAAGACTAGGTCGAGTCTCGCTGGTTCATCATTGCCTCTCATCCTTGTGGGTTCTCCGACATGCTGGGTTAAAGTTTCTTGTCACCACCTCCAATAGTTTGGCTCTCCACGTATCCTCGCCTCCATGCGGTTCCTTGTTCTCCCAGTCAATCCTTCCGTGATTGAAGTCGCTCATGATGAGCAGGTGGGATCTATTTCTACAGGCAGCAGAGGCTGCCCTCTCAATTATAGTGTTAACTGCCATGTTGTTGTTTTCATACTCTTGACTGGGTCTTCTGTCATTTGGTGGAGGGTTGTATATTACTGCTACTACTATTCTAGGTCCTCCCATTGTTATGGAACCTGCTATGTAGTCTCTGAACTCCTCACAGCCCGGGATGGCAATCTCCTTAAAACTCCATTCCTTTCTCATGAGTAGGGCCACTGCGCCTCCTCCCCTACCTTCCCTCTCTTTCCTTATTACTGTGTACTCCTGGGGAAACACGTCATTCGTTATGATTCCAGAGAGTTTTGTTTCAGTGAGTCCGATCACATCTGGGTTAACTTCCTGTGCTCTTTCCCTTAGTTCACTTGTCTTGCTTGTGATCCCATCTATGTTCGAGTACATCACCCTGAAACTGACTCTCTTCTGCTTCTTCTCTGGGGGGACCTTTGGGATCTGGGGTGAGTGGGAGCTGGGGGGCCTGGCACGGGGAGACTGGTGGAGGAGGGAGGGCTTGGGGGGGTGGGGGAGAGGGTGAGGGTAAGGGGGGTGGGTAAGAGGGGGAGGGAAGGGGGGGAGAGTGAGAGGGTTGGGGGGGGAGAGGGGGAGGGTTGGGGGGTGAGAGAGAGGGTTGGGGAAGCATGGGGGGAGGAGAGGCTGTGGGGGATAGGGGAGATGGGGGGGCTTTGGGGGGGGGAGAAAAGGGTGGAGGGCTTGGGGGGCGTGGGGGAAAAAGGAGGGCTGAGGTGGGTGAGGAAGAGGGGAGGGCTTAGGGGAGTGGGGGAGAGGGGAAGACTTAGGTGGGGTGGGGAAGAGTGAAGGGCGGGGGAGAAGGGAAGGCTTGGGGGTGGGAGAGACGGGAAGGCATGTGGAAGAGGGGGAGGGCTTGTGGGATGTGGGAGAAGGGAGGTCCTGGGGAGAGGGGTGAGTGGGAGGAGGGGGATGAGTGGGAGGAGGGGGGTAAGTGGGAGGAGGGGGAGGGTGCCCTAGGTGGGTACTTAGTGGGGGGCTGACAGGGGATGGGGCAGGTTGGGTGTCTGTTGGGTAAAATGTGGGGTTGGTGCCCCAATCCCTGTGGCTGTTGCACTGTTTGAGGAGGGTTCCCCATTCCCCTCTGAGATTGTAGGGATCAGGGTTGTGGCTCCCCGATTCCTTTCGCTCTCCCTGCGCTCCTTCCTCACGTCTGCTGCCTACTTTCTCTCTTCCCTTGTCATATCCCTCTGCAGGAATACTCTTTTGAACATCTCTACATATGGTAGACAGCTCTTCTTTTCTAACAGTTCCTCTTTCGCGATTTCGCTCATGAATACCACCTTTATCATTCGGTCTCTGTCCCTGTTGTACTTTCCAAGCCTGAAAACCTTTTCAA
>NC_091157.1:17762961-17777961 GCF_040958095.1 Procambarus clarkii
TTTACTGTTGTTTTTCTCCTGATGTGGCTATGCAGCAATTTAGGCTGAGTCTTTGCCTTGCTTGCGATGTCATTTTCGTATTGTCTTTCTGCCTCTCTTCTCATCCTAACATATTCATTCCTGGCATTCTGGTATCTTTCTCTGCTCTCCAGTGTCCTGTTATTCCTATAGTTTCTCCATGCCCTTTTACTTTGCTGTTTAGCTAGCCTACATCTCTGATTAAACCATGGGTTTCTCATCTTCATTTCACTGTTTTCCTTTTGGACTGGGACAAACTTGTTTGCTGCATCCTTGCATTTTTGCGTGATGTATTCCATCATATCTTGGGCCGTCTTTTCCCTGAGCTCTGTTTCCCATGCTATATCTGCTAGGCATTTTCTTATCTCCTCATAGTTTCCCTTTCGGTATGCTAACCTTTTGGTTTCGGTATCCCTTCTCGAGTTCAATAACCCTTCTTCAATCAGGTACTCAAACACCAATACACTGTGGTCGCTCATTCCTACTGGGTCCTCAAAACTGATTTCTCTTATGTCAGAGTCGTTCAGGGTGAAAACCAGGTCGAGTCTCGCTGGTTCGTCGTTTCCTCTCATCCTTGTGGGTTCACTGACATGCTGGGTTAAGAAGTTTCTAGTCGCCACCTCCAGTAGTTTGGCTCTCCACGTATCCTCGCCTCCAGGCGAGGATACGTGTGTGTGTGTGTGTGTGTGTGTGTGTGTGTGTGTGTGTGTGTGTGTGTGTGCGTGTGTGTGCGTGTGTGTGCGTGTGTGTGCGTGTGTGTGCGTGTGTGTGCGTGTGTGTGCGTGTGTGTGCGTGTGTGTGCGTGTGTGTGCGTGTGTGTGCGTGTGTGTGCGTGTGTGTGCGTGTGTGTGCGTGTGTGTGCGTGTGTGTGCGTGTGTGTGCGTGTGTGTGCGTGAGTGTGTGTGTGTGTGTGTGTGTGTGTGTGTGTGTGTGTGTGTGTGTGTGTGTGTGTGTGTGTGTGTGTGTGTGTGTGTGTGTGTGTGTGTGTGTGTGTGTGTGTGTGTGTGTGTGTGTGTGTGTGAGTGTTTGTGTGTGTGTGTGTGTGTGTGTGAGTCTGTGTGTGTGTATATGTGGTCCTTATTGGTTTTTCTCTCTATAGACAGAAAATGGAAACAAACAAAATTATTTCTGTGTTGGGTAACTACAGAAACTACAGAAGTGAAACTATATCTGGGAAAGTAAAGAACCCCCGCCCCCCCGGGCTCAATGACCCCAAGGGGGTCCATGTGACTGATATTATGTAATGTGTTACACAGTAACAAAATAGTAACCAGTTGTGAATATGTTGAGAACTGAATGTTTACTGTTATCATTGACGTGTAGTTTTAAATGGTGATATCGTGGTTGTAGGGGGTCTCCACAGGTGAGAACGTGGTTGTAGGGGTCTCCACAGGTGAGAACGTGGTTGTAGGGGTCTCCACAGGTGAGAACGTGGTTGTAGGGGTCTCCACAGGTGAGAACGTGGTTGTAGGGGGTCTCCACAGGTAAGAACGTGGTTGTAGGGGGTCTCCACAGGTGAGAACGTGGTTGTAGGGGTCTCCACAGGTGAGAACGTGGTTGTAGGGGGTCTCCACAAGTGAGACCGTGGTATTTGAGGGCCTCCACAGGTGAGAACGTGGTTGTAGGGGGTCTCCACAGGTGAGAACGTGGTTGTAGGGGCCTCTACAGGTGAGAACGTGGTTGCAAGGGGGTCTCCACAGGTGAGAACGTGGTTGTAGGTGGTCTCCACAGGTGAGAACGTGGTTGTAGGGGTCTCCACAGGTGAGAACGTGGTTGTAGGGGGTCTCCACAGGTGGGGAAAGTGGTTGTAGGTGGTCTCCACAGGTGGGAACGTGGTTGTAGGGGGTCTACACAGGTGAGAACGTGGTTGTAGAGGTCTCCACAGGTGAGAACGTGGTTGTAGGGGGTATCCACAGGTGAGAACGTGGTTGTAGGGGGTCTACACAGGTGAGAACGTGGTTGTAGGGGTCTCCACAGGTGAGAACGTGGTTGTAGGGGGTCTCCACAGGTGAGAACGTGGTTGTAGGGGGTCTCCACAGGTGAGAACGTGGTTGTAGGGGCCTCCACAGGTGAGAACGTGGTTGTAGGGGGTCTCCACAGGTGAGAACGTGGTTGTAGGTGGTCTCCACAGGTGAGAACGTGGTTGTAGGGGTCTCCACAGGTGAGAACGTGGTTGTAGGGGGTCTCCACAGGTGAGACCGTGGTATTTGAGGGCCTCCACAGGTGAGAACGTGGTTGTAGGGGGTCTCCACAGGTGAGAACGTGGTTGTAGGGGCCTCCACAGGTGAGAACGTGGTTGTAGGGGGTCTCCACAGGTGAGAACGTGGTTGTAGGTGGTCTCCACAGGTGAGAACGTGGTTGTAGGGGTCTCCACAGGTGAGAACGTGGTTGTAGGGGGTATCCACAGGTGAGAACGTGGTTGTAGGGGGTCTACACAGGTGAGAACGTGGTTGTAGGGGTCTCCACAGGTGAGAACGTGGTTGTAGGGGGTCTCCACAGGTGAGAACTTGGTTGTAGGGGGTCTCCACAGGTGAGAACGTGGTTGTAGGGGCCTCCACAGGTGAGAACGTGGTTGTAGGGGGTCTCCACAGGTGAGAACGTGGTTGTAGGGGGTCTCCACAGGTGAGACCGTGGTATTTGAGGGCCTCCACAGGTGAGAACGTGGTTGTAGGGGGTCTCCACAGGTGAGAACGTGGTTGTAGGGGCCTCCACAGGTGAGAACGTGGTTGTAGGGGGTCTCCACAGGTGAGAACGTGGTTGTAGGTGGTCTCCACAGGTGAGAACGTGGTTGTAGGGGTCTCCACAGGTGAGAACGTGGTTGTAGGGGGTCTCCACAGGTGAGACCGTGGTATTTGAGGGCCTCCACAGGTGAGAACGTGGTTGTAGGGGGTCTCCACAGGTGAGAACGTGGTTGTAGGGGTCTCCACAGGTGAGACCTTGGTATTTGGGGGCCTCCACAGGTGAGAACGTGGATGTAGGGGGTCTCCACAGGTGAGACCGTGGTATTTGGGGGCCTCCACAGGTGAGAACGTGGTTGTAGTGGAGACCCCCTACAACCACGTTCTCACCTGTGGAGACCCCTACAACCACGTTCTCACCTGTGGAGACCACCTACAACCAGGTTCTCACCTGTGGAGACCCCCTTGCAACCACGTTCTCACCTGTGGAGGCCCCTACAACCACGTTCTCACCTGTGGAGACCCCCTACAACCACGTTCTCACCTGTGGAGGCCCTCAAATACCACGGTCTCACCTGTGGAGACCCCCTACAACCACGTTCTCACCTGTGGAGACCCCTACAACCACGTTCTCACCTGTGGAGACCCCCTACAACCACGTTCTCACCTGTGGAGACCCCCTACAACCACGTTCTCACCTGTGGAGACCCCTACAACCACGTTCCCACCTGTGGAGACCCCCTACAACCACGTCCCCACCTGTGGAGACCCCCTACAACCACGTTCCCACCTGTGGAGACCCCCTACAACCACGTTTTCACCTGTGGAGACCCCTACAACCACGTTCTCCCCTGTGGAGACCCCCTACAACCACGTTCTCACCTGTGGAGACCCCTATAACCTCGTTCTCACCTGTGGAGACCCCCAGGTGAGAACGAGGTTGTAGGCGTCTCCACAGGTGAGAACGTGGTTGTAGGGGGCCTCCACAGGTGTGAACGTGGTTGTATTGGGTCTTCACAGGTGGGAACGTGGTAGTCGGGGGTCTCCACAGGTGAGAACGTGGTTGTAGGGGTCTCCACAGGTGAGAACGTGGTTGCAGGGGGTCTCCACAGGTGAGAACGTGGTTGCAGGGGGTCTCCACAGGTGAGAACGTGGTTGTAGGGGGTCTCCACAGGTGAGAACGTGGTTGTAGGGGTCTCCACAGGTGAGAACGTGGTTGTAGGGGGTCTCCACAGGTGAAACCGTGGTTGTAGGGGGTCTCCACAGGGGAGAACGTGGTTGTAGGGGTCTCCACAGGTGAGAACGTGGTTGTAGGGGGTCTCCACAGGTGGGAACGTGGTTGTAGGTGGTCTCCACAGGTGGGAACGTGGTTGTAGGGGGTCTACACAGGTGAGAACGTGGTTGTAGAGGTCTCCACAGGTGAGAACGTGGTTGTAGGGGGTATCCACAGGTGAGAACGTGGTTGTAGGGGGTCTCCACAGGTGAGAACGGGGTTGTAGGGGTCTCCACAGGTGAGAACGTGGTTGTAGGGGGTCTCCACAGGTGAGACCGTGGTATTTGAGGGCCTCCACAGGTGAGAACGTGGTTGTAGGGGGTCTCCACAGGTGATAACGTGGTTGTAGGGGCCTCCACAGGTGAAAACGTGGTTGTAGGGGGTCTCCACAGGTGAGAACGTGGTTGTAGGTGGTCTCCACAGGTGAGAACGTGGTTGTAGGGGTCTCCACAGGTGAGAACGTGGTTGTAGGGGGTCTCCACAGGTGAGACTGTGGTATTTGAGGGCCTCCACAGGTGAGAACGTGGTTGTAGGGGGTCTCCACAGGTGAGAACGTGGTTGTAGGGGCCTCCACAGGTGAGAACGTGGTTGTAGGGGGTCTCCACAGGTGAGAACGTGGTTGTAGGTGGTCTCCACAGGTGAGAACGTGGTTGTAGGGGTCTCCACAGGTGAGAACGTGGTTGTAGGGGGCCTCCACAGGTGAGAACGTGGTTGTAGGGGGCCTCCACAGGTGAGAACGTGGTTGTAGGGGGTTTCCACAGATGTGAACGTGGTTGTAGGGGGTCTCCACAGGTGAGAACGTGGTTGTAGGGGTCTCCACAGGTGAGAACGTGGTTGTAGGGGGTCTCCACAGGTGAGACCGTGGTATTTGAGGGCCTCCACAGGTGAGAACGTGGTTGTAGGGGCTCTCCACAGGTGAGAACGTGGTTGTAGGGGCCTCCACAGGTGAGAAAGTGGTTGTAGGGGGTCTCCACAGGTGAAAACGTGGTTGTAGGTGGTCTCCACAGGTGGGAACGTGGTTGTAGGGGGTCTACACAGGTGAGAACGTGGTTGTAGAGGTCTCCACAGGTGAGAACGTGGTTGTAGGGGGTATCCACAGGTGAGAACGTGGTTGTAGGGGGTCTACACAGGTGAGAACGTGGTTGTAGGGGTCTCCACAGGTGAGAACGTGGTTGTAGGGGGTCTCCACAGGTGAGAACGTGGTTGTAGGGGGTCTCCACAGGTGAGAACGTGGTTGTAGGGGCCTCCACAGGTGAGAACGTGGTTGTAGGGGGTCTCCACAGGTGAGAACGTGGTTGTAGGTGGTCTCCACAGGTGAGAACGTGGTTGTAGGGGTCTCCACAGGTGAGAACGTGGTTGTAGGGGGTCTCCACAGGTGAGACCGTGGTATTTGAGGGCCTCCACAGGTGAGAACGTGGTTGTAGGGGGTCTCCACAGGTGAGAACGTGGTTGTAGGGGCCTCCACAGGTGAGAACGTGGTTGTAGGGGGTCTCCACAGGTGAGAACGTGGTTGTAGGTGGTCTCCACAGGTGAGAACGTGGTTGTAGGGGTCTCCACAGGTGAGAACGTGGTTGTAGGGGGTATCCACAGGTGAGAACGTGGTTGTAGGGGGTCTACACAGGTGAGAACGTGGTTGTAGGGGTCTCCACAGGTGAGAACGTGGTTGTAGGGGGTCTCCACAGGTGAGAACTTGGTTGTAGGGGGTCTCCACAGGTGAGAACGTGGTTGTAGGGGCCTCCACAGGTGAGAACGTGGTTGTAGGGGGTCTCCACAGGTGAGAACGTGGTTGTAGGGGGTCTCCACAGGTGAGACCGTGGTATTTGAGGGCCTCCACAGGTGAGAACGTGGTTGTAGGGGGTCTCCACAGGTGAGAACGTGGTTGTAGGGGCCTCCACAGGTGAGAACGTGGTTGTAGGGGGTCTCCACAGGTGAGAACGTGGTTGTAGGTGGTCTCCACAGGTGAGAACGTGGTTGTAGGGGTCTCCACAGGTGAGAACGTGGTTGTAGGGGGTCTCCACAGGTGAGACCGTGGTATTTGAGGGCCTCCACAGGTGAGAACGTGGTTGTAGGGGGTCTCCACAGGTGAGAACGTGGTTGTAGGGGTCTCCACAGGTGAGACCTTGGTATTTGGGGGCCTCCACAGGTGAGAACGTGGATGTAGGGGGTCTCCACAGGTGAGACCGTGGTATTTGGGGGCCTCCACAGGTGAGAACGTGGTTGTAGTGGAGACCCCCTACAACCACGTTCTCACCTGTGGAGACCCCTACAACCACGTTCTCACCTGTGGAGACCACCTACAACCAGGTTCTCACCTGTGGAGACCCCCTTGCAACCACGTTCTCACCTGTGGAGGCCCCTACAACCACGTTCTCACCTGTGGAGACCCCCTACAACCACGTTCTCACCTGTGGAGGCCCTCAAATACCACGGTCTCACCTGTGGAGACCCCCTACAACCACGTTCTCACCTGTGGAGACCCCTACAACCACGTTCTCACCTGTGGAGACCCCCTACAACCACGTTCTCACCTGTGGAGACCCCCTACAACCACGTTCTCACCTGTGGAGACCCCTACAACCACGTTCCCACCTGTGGAGACCCCCTACAACCACGTCCCCACCTGTGGAGACCCCCTACAACCACGTTCCCACCTGTGGAGACCCCCTACAACCACGTTTTCACCTGTGGAGACCCCTACAACCACGTTCTCCCCTGTGGAGACCCCCTACAACCACGTTCTCACCTGTGGAGACCCCTATAACCTCGTTCTCACCTGTGGAGACCCCCAGGTGAGAACGAGGTTGTAGGCGTCTCCACAGGTGAGAACGTGGTTGTAGGGGGCCTCCACAGGTGTGAACGTGGTTGTATTGGGTCTTCACAGGTGGGAACGTGGTAGTCGGGGGTCTCCACAGGTGAGAACGTGGTTGTAGGGGTCTCCACAGGTGAGAACGTGGTTGCAGGGGGTCTCCACAGGTGAGAACGTGGTTGCAGGGGGTCTCCACAGGTGAGAACGTGGTTGTAGGGGGTCTCCACAGGTGAGAACGTGGTTGTAGGGGTCTCCACAGGTGAGAACGTGGTTGTAGGGGGTCTCCACAGGTGAAACCGTGGTTGTAGGGGGTCTCCACAGGGGAGAACGTGGTTGTAGGGGTCTCCACAGGTGAGAACGTGGTTGTAGGGGGTCTCCACAGGTGGGAACGTGGTTGTAGGTGGTCTCCACAGGTGGGAACGTGGTTGTAGGGGGTCTACACAGGTGAGAACGTGGTTGTAGAGGTCTCCACAGGTGAGAACGTGGTTGTAGGGGGTATCCACAGGTGAGAACGTGGTTGTAGGGGGTCTCCACAGGTGAGAACGGGGTTGTAGGGGTCTCCACAGGTGAGAACGTGGTTGTAGGGGGTCTCCACAGGTGAGACCGTGGTATTTGAGGGCCTCCACAGGTGAGAACGTGGTTGTAGGGGGTCTCCACAGGTGATAACGTGGTTGTAGGGGCCTCCACAGGTGAAAACGTGGTTGTAGGGGGTCTCCACAGGTGAGAACGTGGTTGTAGGTGGTCTCCACAGGTGAGAACGTGGTTGTAGGGGTCTCCACAGGTGAGAACGTGGTTGTAGGGGGTCTCCACAGGTGAGACTGTGGTATTTGAGGGCCTCCACAGGTGAGAACGTGGTTGTAGGGGGTCTCCACAGGTGAGAACGTGGTTGTAGGGGCCTCCACAGGTGAGAACGTGGTTGTAGGGGGTCTCCACAGGTGAGAACGTGGTTGTAGGTGGTCTCCACAGGTGAGAACGTGGTTGTAGGGGTCTCCACAGGTGAGAACGTGGTTGTAGGGGGCCTCCACAGGTGAGAACGTGGTTGTAGGGGGCCTCCACAGGTGAGAACGTGGTTGTAGGGGGTTTCCACAGATGTGAACGTGGTTGTAGGGGGTCTCCACAGGTGAGAACGTGGTTGTAGGGGTCTCCACAGGTGAGAACGTGGTTGTAGGGGGTCTCCACAGGTGAGACCGTGGTATTTGAGGGCCTCCACAGGTGAGAACGTGGTTGTAGGGGCTCTCCACAGGTGAGAACGTGGTTGTAGGGGCCTCCACAGGTGAGAAAGTGGTTGTAGGGGGTCTCCACAGGTGAAAACGTGGTTGTAGGTGGTCTCCACAGGTGGGAACGTGGTTGTAGGGGGTCTACACAGGTGAGAACGTGGTTGTAGAGGTCTCCACAGGTGAGAACGTGGTTGTAGGGGGTATCCACAGGTGAGAACGTGGTTGTAGGGGGTCTACACAGGTGAGAACGTGGTTGTAGGGGTCTCCACAGGTGAGAACGTGGTTGTAGGGGGTCTCCACAGGTGAGAACGTGGTTGTAGGGGGTCTCCACAGGTGAGAACGTGGTTGTAGGGGCCTCCACAGGTGAGAACGTGGTTGTAGGGGGTCTCCACAGGTGAGAACGTGGTTGTAGGTGGTCTCCACAGGTGAGAACGTGGTTGTAGGGGTCTCCACAGGTGAGAACGTGGTTGTAGGGGGTCTCCACAGGTGAGACCGTGGTATTTGAGGGCCTCCACAGGTGAGAACGTGGTTGTAGGGGGTCTCCACAGGTGAGAACGTGGTTGTAGGGGCCTCCACAGGTGAGAACGTGGTTGTAGGGGTCTCCACAGGTGAGAACGTGGTTGTAGGTGGTCTCCACAGGTGAGAACGTGGTTGTAGGGGTCTCCACAGGTGAGAACGTGGTTGTAGGGGGTATCCACAGGTGAGAACGTGGTTGTAGGGGGTCTACACAGGTGAGAACGTGGTTGTAGGGGTCTCCACAGGTGAGAACGTGGTTGTAGGGGGTCTCCACAGGTGAGAACGTGGTTGTAGGGGGTCTCCACAGGTGAGAACGTGGTTGTAGGGGCCTCCACAGGTGAGAACGTGGTTGTAGGGGGTCTCCACAGGTGAGAACGTGGTTGTAGGGGGTCTCCACAGGTGAGACCGTGGTATTTGAGGGCCTCCACAGGTGAGAACGTGGTTGTA
This sequence comes from Procambarus clarkii, assembly GCF_040958095.1. Lineage (NCBI taxonomy): Eukaryota > Metazoa > Arthropoda > Malacostraca > Decapoda > Cambaridae > Procambarus > Procambarus clarkii. The sequence continues at coordinate 17,771,917 of NC_091157.1, forward strand.
GGGGGTCTCCACAGGTGAGAACGTGGTTGTAGGGGCCTCCACAGGTGAGAACGTGGTTGTAGGGGGTCTTCACAGGTTAGAACGTGGTTGTAGGTGGTCTCCACAGGTGAAAACGTGGTTGTAGGGGTCTCCACAGGTGAGAACGTGGTTGTAGGGGGTCTCCACAGGTGAGACCGTGGTATTTGAGGGCCTCCACAGGTGAGAACGTGGTTGTAGGGGGTCTCCACAGGTGAGAACGTGGTTGTAGGGGCCTCCACAGGTGAGACCTTGGTATTTGGGGGCCTCCACAGGTGAGAACGTGGATGTAGGGGGTCTCCACAGGTGAGACCGTGGTATTTGGGGGCCTCCACAGGTGAGAACGTGGTTGTAGTGGAGACCCCCTACAACCACGTTCTCACCTGTGGAGACCCCTACAACCACGTTCTCACCTGTGGAGACCACCTACAACCACGTTCTCACCTGTGGAGACCACCTACAACCAGGTTCTCACCTGTGGAGACCCCCTTGCAACCACGTTCTCACCTGTGGAGGCCCCTACAACCACGTTCTCACCTGTGGAGACCCCCTACAACCACGTTCTCACCTGTGGAGGCCCTCAAATACCACGGTCTCACCTGTGGAGACCCCCTACAACCACGTTCTCACCTGTGGAGACCCCTACAACCACGTTCTCACCTGTGGAGACCCCCTACAACCACGTTCTCACCTGTGGAGACCCCCTACAACCACGTTCTCACCTGTGGAGACCCCTACAACCACGTTCCCACCTGTGGAGACCCCCTACAACCACGTTCCCACCTGTGGAGACCCCCTACAACCACGTTCCCACCTGTGGAGACCCCCTACAACCACGTTTTCACCTGTGGAGACCCCTACAACCACGTTCTCCCCTGTGGAGACCCCCTACAACCACGTTCTCACCTGTGGAGACCCCTATAACCTCGTTCCCACCTGTGGAGACCCCCAGGTGAGAACGAGGTTGTAGGAGTCTCCACAGGTGAGAACGTGGTTGTAGGGGGCCTCCACAGGTGTGAACGTGGTTGTATTGGGTCTTCACAGGTGGGAACGTGGTTGTAGGGGTCTCCACAGGTGAGAACGTGGTTGTAGGGGTCTCCACAGGTGAGAACGTGGTTGCAGGGGGTCTCCACAGGTGAGAACGTGGTTGCAGGGGGTCTCCACAGGTGAGAACGTGGTTGTAGGGGGTCTCCACAGGTGAGAACGTGGTTGTAGGGGTCTCCACAGGTGAGAACGTGGTTGTAGGGGGTCTCCACAGGTGAAACCGTGGTTGTAGGGGGTCTCCACAGGGGAGAACGTGGTTGTAGGGGTCTCCACAGGTGAGAACGTGGTTGTAGGGGGTCTCCACAGGTGGGAACGTGGTTGTAGGTGGTCTCCACAGGTGGGAACGTGGTTGTAGGGGGTCTACACAGGTGAGAACGTGGTTGTAGAGGTCTCCACAGGTGAGAACGTGGTTGTAGGGGGTATCCACAGGTGAGAACGTGGTTGTAGGGGGTCTCCACAGGTGAGAACGGGGTTGTAGGGGTCTCCACAGGTGAGAACGTGGTTGTAGGGGGTCTCCACAGGTGAGACCGTGGTATTTGAGGGCCTCCACAGGTGAGAACGTGGTTGTAGGGGGTCTCCACAGGTGAGAACGTGGTTGTAGGGGCCTCCACAGGTGAGAACGTGGTTGTAGGGGGTCTCCACAGGTGAGAACGTGGTTGTAGGTGGTCTCCACAGGTGAGAACGTGGTTGTAGGGGTCTCCACAGGTGAGAACGTGGTTGTAGGGGGTCTCCACAGGTGAGACTGTGGTATTTGAGGGCCTCCACAGGTGAGAACGTGGTTGTAGGGGGTCTCCACAGGTGAGAACGTGGTTGTAGGGGCCTCCACAGGTGAGAACGTGGTTGTAGGGGGTCTCCACAGGTGAGAACGTGGTTGTAGGTGGTCTCCACAGGTGAGAACGTGGTTGTAGGGGGTCTCCACAGGTGAGAACGTGGTTGTAGGGGGCCTCCACAGGTGAGAACGTGGTTGTAGGGGGCCTCCACAGGTGAGAACGTGGTTGTAGGGGGTTTCCACAGATGTGAACGTGGTTGTAGGGGGTCTCCACAGGTGAGAACGTGGTTGTAGGGGTCTCCACAGGTGAGAACGTGGTTGTAGGGGGTCTCCACAGGTGAGACCGTGGTATTTGAGGGCCTCCACAGGTGAGAACGTGGTTGTAGGGGGTCTCCACAGGTGAGAACGTGGTTGTAGGGGCCTCCACAGGTGAGAACGTGGTTGTAGGGGGTCTCCACAGGTGAAAACGTGGTTGTAGGTGGTCTCCACAGGTGAGAACGTGGTTGTAGGGGTCTCCACAGGTGAGAACGTGGTTGTAGGGGGTCTCCACAGGTGAGACCGTGGTATATGAGGGCCTCCACAGGTGAGAACGTGGTTGTAGGGGGTCTCCACAGGTGAGAACGTGGTTGTAGGGGCCTCCACAGGTGAGACCTTGGTATTTGGGGGCCTCCACAGGTGAGAACGTGGATGTAGGGGGTCTCCACAGGTGAGACCGTGGTATTTGGGGGCCTCCACAGGTGAGAACGTGGTTGTAGGGGGACTCCACAGGTGAGAACGTGGTTGTAGGGGGTCTCCACAGGTGAGAACGTGGTTGTAGGGGTCTCCACAGGTGAGAACGTGGTTGTAGGGGGTCTCAACAGGTGAGAACGTGGTTGTAGGGGTCTCCACTGGTGAGAACGTGGTTGTAGGGGGTCTCCACAGGTGAGACCGTGGTATTTGGACGCCTCCACAGGTGAGAACGAGGTTGTAGGGGTCTCCACAGGTGAGAACGTGGTTGTAGGGGGCCTCCACAGTTGGGAACGTGGTTGTAAGGGGTCTCCACAGGTGAGAACGTGGTTGTAGGGGTCTCCATAGGTGAGAACGTGGTTGTAGGGGGTCTCCACAGGTGGGAACGTGGTTGTAGGGGGTCTCCACAGGTGGGAACGTGATTGTAGGGGGTCTCCACAGGTGAGAACGTGGTTGTAGGGGTCTCCACAGGTGAGAACGTGGTTGTAGGGGGTCTCCACAGGTGAGAACGTGGTTGTAGGGGTCTCCACAGGTGAGAACGTGGTTGTAGGGGGTCTCCACAGGTGAGACCGTGGTATTTGAGGGCCTCCACAGGTGAGAACGTGGTTGTAGGGGGTCTCCACAGGTGAGAACGTGGTTGTAGGGGCCTCCACAGGTGAGAACGTGGTTGTAGGGGGTCTCCACAGGTGAGAACCTGGTTGTAGGTGGTCTCCACAGGTGAGAACGTGGTTGTAGGGGTCTCCACAGGTGAGAACGAGGTTGTAGGGGGTCTCCACAGGTGAGACCGTGGTATTTGGGGGCCTCCACAGGTGAGAACGTGGTTGTAGGGGGTCTCCACAGGTGAGAACGTGGTTGTAGGGGGTTTCCACAGATGAGAACGTGGTTGAAGGGGGTTTCCACAGGTGAGAACGTGATTGTAGGGGGTCTCCACAAGTGAGAACGTGGGTGTAGGGGTCTCCACAGGTGAGAACGTGGTTGTAGAGGGTCTCCACAGGTGAGACCGTGGTATTTGAGGGCCTCCACAGGTGAGAACGTGGTTGTAGGGGGTCTCCACAGGTGAGAACGTGGTTGTAGGGGCCTCCACAGGTGAGAACGTGGTTGTAGGGGGTCTCCACAGGTGAGAACGTGGTTGTAGGTGGTCTGCACAGGTAAGAACGTGGTTGTAGGGGTCTCCACAGGTGAGAACGTGGTTGTAGGGGGTCTCCACAGGTGAGACCGTGGTATTTGGGGGCCTCCATAGGTGAGAACGTGGTTGTAGGGGGCCTCCACAGGTGAGAACGTAGTTGTAGGGGGTTTCCACAGATGAGAACGTGGTTGTAGGGGGTTTCCACAGATGAGAACGTGGTTGTAGGGGGTCTCCACAGGTGAGAACGTGGTTGTAGGTGTCTCCACAGGTGAGAACGTGGTTGTAGGGGGTCTCCACTGGAGAGAACGTGGTTGTAGGGGTCTCCACAGGTGAGAACGTGGTGGTACGGGGCCTCCACAGGTGGGAACGTGGTTGTTGGGGGTCTCCACAGGTGGGAACGTGGTTGTAGGGGGTCTCCACAGGTGAGACCTTGGTATTTGGGGGCCTCCACAGGTGAGAACGTGGTTGTAGGGGGTCTCCACAGGTGAGACCGTGGTATTTGGGGGCCTCCACAGGTGAGAACGTGGTTGTAGGGGGACTCCACAGGTGAGAACGTGGTTGTAGGGGGTCTCCACAGGTGAGAACGTGGTTGTAGGGGTCTCCACAGTTGAGAACGTGGTTGTAGGGGGTCTCAACAGGTGAGAACGTGGTTGTAGGGGGTGTCCACAGGTGATACCGTGGTTGTAGGGGGTCTCCACAGGTGAGACCGTGGTATTTGGGGGTCTCCACTGGTGAGAACGTGGTTGTAGGGGTTTACCACAGGTGTGAACGTGGTTGTAGGGCGTCTCCACAGGTGAGAATGTGGTTGTATGGGGGTCTCCACAGGTGAGAACGTGGTTGATAGGGCCTCCACAGGTGAGAACGTGGTTGTAAGGGGTTCTCCACAAGTGAGAACGTGGTTGTAAGGGTGTCTCCACAGGTGAGAACGTGGTTGTAAGGGGGTCTCCACAGGTGAGAACGTGGTTGTTGGGGGCCTCCACAGATGAGAACGTGGTTGTAGGGGGCCTCCACAGGTGAGAACGTGGTTGTTGGGGGTCTCCACAGGTGAGAACGTGGTTGTTGGGGGTCTCCACAGGTGAAAACGTTGTTGTTGGGGGGCCTCCACAGGTGAGAACGTGGGTGTATTGGGCCTCCACAGATGAGAACGTGGTTGTAGGGGGTCTCCACAGGTGGGAAAGTGGTTGTAGGGGGCCTTCACTGGTGAGAACGTGGTTGTTGGGGATTACCACAGGTGAGAACGTGGTTGTAGGGGGCCTCCACAGGTGAGAACGTGGTTGTTGGGGGTCTCCACAGGTGAAAACGTGGTTGTACGGGGGCCTCCACAGGTGAGAACGTGGTTGTAGGGGGCCTCCACAGATGAGAACGTGGTTGTAGGGGGTCTGCACAGGTGGGAAAGTGGTTGTAGGGGGCCTTCACAGGTGAGAACGTGGTTGTAGGGGTTTACCACAGGTGAGAACGTGGTTGTAAGGGGCCTCCACAGGTGAGATCGTGGTTGTTGGGGGTCTCCACAGGTGAGAACGTGGTTGTAGGGGGCCTCCACAGATGAGAATGTGGTTGTAGGGGGTCTCCACAGGTGAGAAAGTGGTTGTATGGGTCCTTCACAGGTGAGAACGTGGTTGTAGGGGTTTACCACAGGTGAGAACGTGGTTGTAGGGGGCCTCCACAGGTGAGAACGTGGTTGTTGGGGGTCTCCACAGGTGAGAACGTGGTGATAGGGGGCCTCCACAGGTGAGAACGTGGTTTTAGGGGGTCTCCACAGGTGAGAACGTGGTTGTTGGGGGCCTCCACACATGAGAACGTGGTTGTAGGGGGTCTCCACAGGTGAGAAAATGGTTGTAGGGGGCCTTCACAGGTGAGAACGTGGTTGTAGGGGTTTACCACAGGTGAGAACGTGGTTGTAGGGGGTCTCCACAGGTGAAGAACGTGGTTGTATGGGGGTCTCCACGGGTGGGAACGTGGTTGATAGGGCCTCCACAGGTGAGAACGTGGTTGTAAGGGGGTCTCCTCAGGTGAGAACGTGGTTGTAAGGGGGTCTCCACAGGTGAGAACGTGGTTGTAAGGGGGCCTCCACAGGTGAGAACGTGGTTGTGAGGGGGTCTCCATAGGTGAGAACGTGGTTGTAAGGGGGTCTCCACAGGTGAGAACGTGGTTGTAAGGGGGTCTCCACAGGTGAGAACGTGGTTGTAAGGGGGTCTCCACAGGTGAGAACGTGGTTGTAGGGGGTCTCCACAGGTGAGAACGTTGTTGTAAGGGGGTCTCCACAGGTGAGAACGTGGTTGTAAGGGGGGTCTCCACAGGTGAGAACGTGGTTGTAAGGGGGTCTCCACAGGTGAGAACGTGGTTGTAAGGGGGTCTCCACAGGTGA
>NC_091157.1:17782961-17785461 GCF_040958095.1 Procambarus clarkii
CCTGATGATTGCTTCTCGCGTCCTCGTGATTGTTTCTTGCGTCCTCATGATTGCTTCTTGCGTTCTCATGATTGCTTCTTGCGTTCTCATGATTGCTTCTTGCGTCCTCGTGATTGTTTCTTGCGTTCTCATGATTGCTTCTTGCGTTCTCATGATTGCTTCTTGCGTCCTCATGATTGCTTCTTGCGTCCTCATGATTGCTTCTTGCGTCCTCATGATTGCTTCTTGCGTCCTCATGAAAGCTCCTTGCGTCCTTGTGGGACGATCTCTTATTTCACCACTGTTCTACATGAGGTTGTCCTCCTACCCTGGTACGTGGTTCACCAGCATCAAGAACAACACTGGCTTAAGCACTGCTCCGTGAAGGAGATACCAAGTGTGGCGTCTCCTTAACTTTGACACTAGCTACAACGACGGCCTCACTTCTTGCAGGTCGGCGTTCGATCCCTCGATGCTCCAAGTTGACGATACGAGGTTTACTTCACTCTGCGGCCCTATCCCGTCTTCGAGTCTGTCCTCGGAGCCTTTCCATGTGTTATATGGTCATGTTGGTTTAGTATTTTCTCACCATTTCCTTTTCTCATCCAGCTGGTGGTATCCTGAGGAGCTCCCAGGGGCACTGTTCCTATGAGTTCGCGAGTAAAATGCTGACAATCAGTTGACCCCCAATTGACTGGTGGATTCGGGTTGTAAAGCACTCCGGGTTGTAAAATACAACCTGTGGATTCTCGTGTTGAGTTTCACTTCAATATATATATCGTAGTTGTTGAATGGTTCTTAATAATTTTTATGAATCGTTCCTCTCCCCATCCTTTTCAAACTGCGGCCTGATCTGTGGAGACCCCCTTACAACCACGTTCTCACCTGTGGAGACCCCCTTACAACCACGTTCTCACCTGTGGAGACCCCCTTACAACCACGTTCTCACCTGTGGAGACCCCCTTACAACCACGTTCTCACCTGTGGAGACCCCCTTATAACCACGTTCTCACCTGTGGAGACCCCCTTACAACCACGTTCTCACCTGTGGAGACCCCCTTACAACCACGTTCTCACCTGTGGAGACCCCCTACAACCACGTTCTCACCTGTGGAGACCCCCTTACAACCACGTTCTCACTTGTGGAGACCCCCTTACAACCACGTTCTCACCTGTGGAGACCCCCTTACAACCACGTTCTCACCTGTGGAGACCCCCTACAACCACGTTATCACCTGTGGAGACCCCCTTACAACCACGTTCTCACCTGTGGAGACCCCCTTACAACCACGTTCTCACCTGTGGAGACCCCCTTACAACCACGTTCTCACCTGTGGAGCCCCCTTACAACCACGTTCTCACCTGTGGAGGCCCCCTTACAACCACGTTCTCACCTGAGGAGACCCCCTTACAACCACGTTCTCACCTGAGGAGACCCCCTTACAACCACGTTCTCACCTGTGGAGGCCCTATCAACCACGTTCCCACCTGTGGAGACCCCCATACAAACACGTTCTCACCTGTGGAGACCCCCTTACAACCACGTTCTCACCTGTGGAGACCCCCTTACAACCACATTCTCACCTGTGGAGGCCCTATCAACCACGTTCTCACCTGTGGAGACCCCCATACAACCACGTTCTCACCTGTGGAGACCCCCTACAACCACGTTCTCACCTGTGGTAAACCCCTACAACCACGTTCTCACCAGTGGAGACCCCCTACAACCACGTTCTCACCTGTGGAGGCCCCCAAATACCACGGTCTCACCTGTGGAGACCCCCTACAACCACGGTATCACCTGTGGAGACCCCCTACAACCACGTTCTCACCTGTGGAGACCCCTACAACCACGTTCTCACCTGTGGAGACCCCCTACAACCACGTTCTCACCTGTGGAGACCCCTACAACCACGTTCTCACCTGTGGAGACCCCCTACAACCACGTTCTCACCTGTGGAGACCCCCTACAACCACGTTCTCACCTGTGGAGGCCCCCAAATACCAAGGTCTCACCTGTGGAGACCCCCTACAACCACGTTCTCACCTGTGGAGACCCCTACAACCACGGTATCACCTGTGGAGACCCCCTACAACCACGTTCCCACCTGTAGAGACCCCCTACAACCACGTTCCCACCTGTGGAGGCCCCCTACAACCACGTTCTCACCTGTGGAGACCCCTACAACCACGTTCTCTCCTGTGGAGACCCCCTACAACCACGTTTTCACCTGTGGAGACACCTACAACCACGTTCTCACCTGTGGAGACCCCCTACAACCACGTTCTCATCTGTGGAAACCCCCTACAACCACGTTCTCACCTGTGGAGGCCCACTACAACCACGTTCTCACATGTGGAGACCCCCTACAACCACGTTCTCACCTGTGGAGGCCCCCAAATACCACGGTCTCACCTGTGGAGACCCCCTACAACCACGTTCTCACCTGTGGAGACCCCTACAACCACGTTCTCACCTGTGGAGACCCCTACAACCACGTTCTCTCCTGTGGAGACCCCC
>NC_091157.1:17790461-17832961 GCF_040958095.1 Procambarus clarkii
AATCTGCAGGATTGCCACGATGATATTCGGCATATCCTTGATGCCCAAGGCCATTCTGTCCTCCAGGTTGACTCGTTTACTCGTCCCCCTCGTGGTCGTCGCCGTCAACCCCTTCGCGTTGTGAAGATCACCTTTGATGGTAGGACCCTTCCATCCTCTGTCATTCTTGCTGGTGCTAGGTGCTCTGTCCAGGAGTATATTCCTTCTCCTCGACTTTGTAATAAGTGCTGGAGGTTTGGGCATGGTGCCCTCCGCTGCTCTGGGACTGTCTCTCTCTGTCCTTTGTGTGGGAGTGAAGGTCACTCTAAGTCGGAGTGCACTTCTCCCCAAGCTCGCTGCCTCAACTGCGGTGAGGCCCATCCTACGTTCTCCCGTGCCTGTGTCCATTACAAGCTTGAGGCGGCCGTCCTTAACCTGAAGTACCGGGAGCGTTTGTCTTTTCCTGAGGCGAGGCGCCAGGTTCGCCGGCTCCCGCCTTATACTAACATCTCTTATGCTCGCGTGTTGCGCTCTTCCTCTCCTCGTCCTTCCCCCCTTCCTCAGACTCTCAACCGTTTCCGGGCCTTGGACCCTGATACGCCCACTGCCCCCTCCTCTGTTCCTTTGAGTTCTTTCCCGAGGGGTCCCCCTCCTGGTCCTCTGTCTGGGGTTCCCCTTCTTTCAACCCGGTCTGTCATGTCTCCTGTGTCTTCTTCCTCGTCCCCCTCCGATCCTCCTTCCCATCCTCTTCCTCCATCTATCGGCTCTCCCCGCCGCCTGTCGGTTCAGGCGGATGTCCATCGCTCTCCTAACGGCCGTCGTGTGTGCTCTCGTTCGGCTTCTCCTGTTGAGACACTGGAATCCGTTGCCCGGTACGTTGTTGCTGGGACACCTGTCTCTTTAAGTCAGAAGCGTAAGCCTGGCTCCTCTCCTTCCTCTCCCCAGGCGGGTAAGAAGGCTTCGCTTTCTTCCTTAGCTCCTACTTCTAGCTCTGTTGCTCCTTCCCCTCCCGTTTCAGTGGTTGCGCCCCCTGTTCCTGCTATGGAGGTTTCTTTGGCCCCTGCTTCCCTTTCGGTTGCTGCTCTTGCTGGGGTGCGCTCCCCTCTTTCTACTCCCCCTCTTCCTACTGCTGTCCTTGACTGCTCCTCTCCGTTGTCTCCTCCTCTTCCTCCTCCTCCTCCGGACCCCGCCCGCCCACCTCTGATCTGTTCTCCCGTTTCCTTCCCTCCGTCTTTGCTCAGTTTACCCATGCCCCCTAACCCTGACTTTGCTGACCCTGATCCCGACCCTGATATTCTTTAATGTGCTCTGTTGCTCTTTCACCTTTGTTTCTTCCTTGTTCTCTGTTTTTGTCCTTTCTCTTCTCGTCGTTGTCCATTCTTCAATGGAACGTTCGAGGTTATTATGCCAATTTCCTCGAACTCCAACTTCTGATTTCGCGGTTTTCGCCCCTTTGTGTCTGTCTCCAGGAGCCAATGCTTGGTGCTCGTCCTGGTCGTTTTCGTGGCTATTCCTTTCTCTCCCCCCCCCAGCCATTGCTGGGGCTTCTAATTCTTCTGCTCTCTTGATTCGTGCAGATGTTCCCTTTGTTCCTTTACTTTTTCCTTCGCCTCTCCATTGTTCTGCTGCTCGTATCTTTGTGGGGAAATGGTACACAGTTTGTTCCATTTATCTCCCCTCGAGTGTCCCGCTCTCTCTTCCTGATTTGAAACACCTCCTAGACTCCTTGCCGGACGGAGCCTGTGCTCCTGCTGGGTGACTTCAATTGTCGTCATTCTCTTTGGGGTGACGTTCTGACGAATACCCGGGGTCGCCTCCTTGAGCCGTTTCTCCTATCTTCTTCCCTGTCTCTTCTGAATTCTGGTGAGCCCACTCATTTGGACTCTCGGACTCGCACCCTTTCTTGTCTTGATCTTTCTCTCTGCTCTTCTTCTCTTTACTTAGATTTCACGTGGCAGGTTCTTGATGACCTCCATGGAAGTGATCATTTCCCCATTCTTGTTTCCTTTTTCTCTTTTCGCCCTTCCCTCTCTTTCCCTAGGTGGCAGTTTGCTAAGGCAGACTGGACCCTATTTACCCTCAGTGCTGCTCTCTCTGACCTCTCCCTTCTGCCTCTCTCTCGCGCTCTCCTCCTTTTTCATGACACTGTCTTCAACGCTGCCCTCCGCTCTATTCCTCGCTCTTCCTCTCGGGGTCCACGGAAGTGCGTTCCCTGGTGGAATGCGAACTGTGCTCGGGCAGTCCGCTGTAAGCGTGCAGCCTGGAAGAGGCACCGCCGTAGGCAGACGACCGATTCTTTTCTTTTCTTTCGGAAAGCGAGTGCGGTGGCCCGTAGGGCCATCTGTACGGCTAAACGTGAATGTTGGGCATCTTATGTCTCAACAATTACGTCCGAAACCCCTCTGGCCCAGATCTGGAAGCGTATCCGCAAGATAGCGGGTAAGTTCGTTCCCGATGTTTCACCGGTCCTTCACCTCCATGATACTCTTGTGGCGGACCCGTTGCAGGTCGCTTCCGAACTGGGTTCCCACTTTTCTTCTGTTAGCTCTGGTCTTCATCTTCCCCAATCTTTCCTTCTTCGTAAACCTGTCCTTGAGTCTCGTCCTTTAGATTTCTGCACTCATCTTCAGCTTCCCTATAATGATCCCTTCTCTCTCTCTGAACTTCGTTCTGCCCTGGCCCTCTGCGGTTCTACGGCGGCGGGCTCCGATGGTATTCATTATGAGATGCTTCGCCATCTCCCTCCGAGCACGTCTCAGTATTTACTGAGTCTGTATAATCGGATCTGGGAGTCGTCGTCAGTCCCTGAGGACTGGCTCGATGCCGTTGTCCTCCCTGTTCGCAAACCGGGGTCTCTGGGTACTTCCCCTAAGGACTTTCGCCCTATTGCTCTCACGAGTTGTGTCTGCAAACTCTTTGAACGTATGGTTAACGTTCGTCTGATGTGGTTCCTGGAACACCATCACCTCCTCTCCCCTTCTCAATTTGGTTTCCGCAAGTGCCGCAGCACGACAGATGTCCTGGTGAACTTGGAGGTCTATATTCGTACTGCTTTTGCTGCGAAGACCTCCGTTGTTGCCGTCCTTTTTGACCTGGAAAAGGCTTACGACACCACTTGGCGTTATCATATCCTATCTCAACTTCATTCTTTTGGCCTTCGTGGTCATCTCCCTCTCTTTCTCCGCAGCTTCCTCTCTCGTCGTTCCTTTCGGGTGCGCCTTGGTACTGCTCTCTCTCCCTCTTTTCAGCAATACGAAGGTGTGCCCCAGGGTAGTGTTCTGAGCACTACTCTTTTTCTGGTTTCCCTCAATGGTCTTCTTTCCTCTCTTCCTTCTGGTGTCTTCTCCGCTCTCTATGTCGATGATCTTACCCTTTGTTGTCAGGGTGATGATTCGCCTCTCCTTCAACGCCGGCTTCAACTTGCAATTGGTGCCGTGTCGTCTTGGGCCACTGATCATGGCTTCAAGTTCTCTACTTCTAAGACTTGTGCCATGACATTTACGCGGAAACGGGTTGTTCTTCGTCCCTCTTTGTCACTTTATGGTCATCCCCTTGAATACAAAGATTCCACGAAGCTTTTGGGGTTATTCCTTGACACTCGTTTGTCTTGGTCTCCCCATATCTCTTACCTCCGTGTTGAGTGCTCTAAGGCCCTTACCCTCCTTCGGGTCTTGTCCCATACTTCTTGGGGGGCAGATAGGCGCACTCTCCTTGCTTTACATTCCTCTCTCGTCCTGTCTAAGCTCGATTATGGTTGCCCTGCTTACTCGTCTGCTTCTCCTTCTACTCTTCGCCGTCTTGATGCTTTGCACCATACTGGGTTGCGCCTCAGTTCTGGTGCCTTTCGTTCGACTCCCGTCCTTAGCTTGTATGTTGACACTGGCTTCCTGTCTCTCCAGGACCGCCGTGATCGCTACTGTCTTCGCTATCTTGCGCGGTCCTTGCAACATCCTTCCTCTCGCCTCTGTCGTGCTTTAACTTTTACCCCTCCTGCGGTTCCTGTTCCTCTTCCCCACCTCCCTCTTTCTGTCCGGTTATCTCGCCTGCAGGATTCTCTTTCCGTTCGTATTTCTGATGTTTCTCCTCGTGTTGTTCCTTCTTTGCCCCCGTGGAGGGTCCCTCTTCCGCGGTTTTGTACATCCTTGACCCGTATCACTAAAGCTTTTACCCCTCCTACGGTTCTAAAACGCCTTTTCCTCGAGCACTTTTCTTCTCACTCCCGCTCCGTTTCTGTCTTCACCGATGGGTCTAAGTCAGCGGACGGTGTTGGCTACTCTGTTGTTTTTCCTGATCGCACTTATATGTGTCGCTTGCCTCCGGAGACTAGCATCTTTACAGCGGAACTTTATGCTATTCTCTATGCTCTTCGTCTCCTACTTTCTCGTTGTCAGTCTTCCTTTGTAGTTGTTGTTGACTCTCGTAGTGCCCTCATGGCTCTCGGGTCCTTTAATCCAGTTCATCCAGTGGTTGTCGAGATCCAGCATTGGCTGTTTCTCGTTCACAGTAAATTTAAGTCGGTTGAGTTTTGTTGGGTTCCCAGCCATATTGGTGTGTCTTTAAATGAGCGTGCGGATGCTGCCGCCAAGGAAGCTGTCCGCTCTTGTCCCATCTCTCGTAAGGGCATTCCGTATTTCGACTTTTACCCAGTTATCCATTCCTCAGTCCTTGCCCGTTGGCAGGCTTCTTGGTTGTCTGTTACTGGTAACAAGCTACGTACTCTTAAATGTTGTGTTTCCTCGTGGCAGTCCTCCTTCCACCGTAACCGGCAGTGGGAAACAGCTCTGGCGAGGTTGCGTATTGGCCATACTCGCTTAACCCATGGTCACTTGATGGAGCGCCGCCCTGCTCCTTATTGTCCTAGTTGCATTGTCCCTCTTACGGTCGTGCATGTCCTTCTTGAATGTCCTGACTTCCAGGACGAGCGTATGTCTTGCTTTCCGACCGCCCCTCGCGGTCACCTGTCCCTCGATAGAATTCTTGGTGACTCGGATACTTTTGATATCGTTCGCCTTATGCGTTTTTGTTCTCGTATTGGCATCCTTGGTGATATTTAGCGCCCTCTGATTATTTTGCGTCTTTGATGGTGCTGCATAGCCTTCCCGGTTTGGTGCCTTCTTTTGATAATTACTTACTTACTTACTTTCAAAGACATCAGTTACGAATCATCCTCGGGATCTCCGGAATTCCTCGTAGAACACTGGGAGATGAATAACACGGGTAAAGTAACAGCTCGTGGAATTCCTCACACGCGAGCTGTAAATTAAGGGATATTACGTAGCAATGTACTAGGCTACTAAATATCTGTATTCAAGAAATTGGGAATAAAATTAATTTAGAATACTAACATGTGGTTATTTTATGTCGCTCGACGTGACGAGAAGCTGCCCTGCTATATACAATCTCTAATGATGCATCAAAAAGGAGTTATATAAGTACTTAGCTAATAGGGTACTGTATAAGTTGAAGCTTGCCGAAACTCGCGTCCCAGGCTCTAGCGTCACAATGGCGAACACGTGGGGGCTAGCTTGGCTTGGATGTCGACGTGTTTATTTGGCCGGTCACGATGGATCACGTAGAACAAATTAACTATTTCCGGGCTGAATGTCAGGTTAAATCTCGCTGACAATTCACCTCAACGTATCCTAGACTCTGACACCAAACGAGTTGCTCAATTCCACAACAAGTCTTCACGCCGCACACTGGCGACTTCTCCTCAAGCTGGCGTCCACCACAACAATGGTTTCTCCCTCTCCACGGCGTCTCACATTCGCTACAAAAATTATTTATCACGAATAATATTATTTCGCGCAGTTGTGGCTAAAATGCTTTGATAAAGACTGGGTTGTAATTCTAGGGAGCTAAATATTATTATTTTCTCGTCTTACGATGGTAAACGAGAAATGGATATGATTTTAGTTTTCTCGATGGCATTCACGCGTGACGGTAAATTTATTACCTAATAACAATTATAACTAAAAACTCTCGATTTGGCATTATTTGGGAGTTATGTTATCGGTAAATAATTATCACACGGAATACTGATGTTTTTAGAGAATCACACTCAATTCTCTAACACACTGGATATAAATGTGTTTAGCTTGGTAGAATCTGACGCAATACTGGCGTTTGGTTACGTAAGAATTCCAGCATTATTCTACAGATACAATTATTAGTTCAAATAAACTCTACTGTTAGTTAATTTTAGTTACTACAGTAATTAGTAGATTTTAGTAATAATTAATAATAATACAACAGTATTGAATTAGTGTTGGAAATTTCCAACACACCACAACCCAGATCTCTTTTGCTGAAATGCTTAAAAAGAGCCGTGAAGCTAGGTCTGCAGTTAAGGAAGTCGCCATGGAAGTGGCCTCCTCCCAGGAAGCAGCTAGATGTACTAGCCGGCTGATAGAGAGAAAAAGAGCAGTAGTAGTAGCAGGCATTAAAGAGCAAACAGGGACCAGACCAAAGGAGCGGAGAGACAAGGACAAAAACATGGTTAAAGAGATCCTAAAAGAGGTAAGGATGGAGGGAGCTGAACAAAATGTTGAAAAGGTTTTCAGGCTTGGAAAGTACAACAAGGACAGAGACCGAATGATAAAGGTGGTATTCATGAGCGAAATCGCGAAAGAGGAACTGTTAGAAAGGAAGAGCTGTCTAGCATATGTAGAGATGTTCAAAAGAGTATTCCTGCAGAGGGATATGACAAGGGAAGAGAGAAAGCAGGCAGCAGACGCGAGGAAGGAGCGCAGGGAGAGCGAAAGGAATTGGGGAGCCACAACCCTGATCCCTACAATCTCAGAGGGGAATGGGGAACCCTCCTCAAACAGTGCAACAGCCACAGGGATTGGGGCACCAACCCCACATTTTACCCAACAGACACCCAACCTGCCCCATCCCCTGTCAGCCCCCACTAAGTACCCACCTAGGGCACCCTCCCCCCACCCACCCCCTCCTCCCACTTACCCCCCTCCTCCCACTCATCCCCCTCCTCCCACTCACCCCTCTCCCCAGGACCTCCCTTCTCCCACATCCCACAAGCCCTCCCCCTCTTCCACATGCCTTCCCGTCTCTCCCACCCCTAAGCCCTCCCTTCTCCCCCGCCCCCCACTCTCCCCTACCCCACCTAAGTCTTCCCCTCTCCCTCACTCCCCTAAACCCTCCCCTCTTCCTCACCCACCTCAGCCCTCCTTTTTCCCCCACGCCCCCCAAGCCCTCCACCCTTTTCTCCCCCCCCAAGCCCCCCCATCTCCCCTATCCCCCACAGCCTCTCCTCCCCCCATGCTTCCCCAACCCTCCCTCTCTCGCCCCCCAACCCTCCCCCTCTCCCCCCACCCCTCCCCCTCTCCCCCCCAACCCTCTCACTCTTCCCCACTACCCTCCCCCTCTTACCCACCCCCCTTACTCTCACCCTCTCCCCCACCACCCCCCTCTCCCCCACCCCCCCCACCCCCCCAAGCCCTCCCTCCTCCACCAGTCTCCCCGTGCCAGGCCCCCCCAGCTCCCACTCACCCCAGATCCCAAAGGTCCCCCCCAGAGAAGAAGCAGAAGAGAGTCAGTTTCAGGGTGATGTACTCGAACATAGATGGGATCACAAGCAAGACAAGTGAACTAAGGGAAAGAGCACAGGAAGTTAACCCAGATGTGATCGGACTCACTGAAACAAAACTCTCTGGAATCATAACGAATGCCGTGTTTCCCCAGGAGTACACAGTAATAAGGAAAGAGAGGGAAGGTAGGGGAGGAGGCGGAGTGGCCCTACTCATGAGAAAGGAATGGAGTTTTAAGGAGATGGCAATCCCGGGCTGTGAGGAGTTCAGAGACTACATAGCAGGTTCCATAACAATGGGAGGACCTAGAATAGTAGTAGCAGTAATATACAACCCTCCACCAAATGACAGAAGACCCAGTCAAGAGTATGAAAACAACAACATGGCAGTTAACACTATAATTGAGAGGGCAGCCTCTGCTGCCTGTAGAAATAGATCCCACCTGCTCATCATGAGCGACTTCAATCACGGAAGGATTGACTGGGAGAACAAGGAACCGCATGGAGGCGAGGATACGTGGAGAGCCAAACTATTGGAGGTGGTGACAAGAAACTTTTAACCCAGCATGTCGGAGAACCCACAAGGATGAGAGGCAATGGCGAACCAGTGAGACTCGACCTAGTCTTCACTCTGAACGACTCCGACATAAGAAAAATCGGTTTTGAGGACCCAGTAGGAATGAGCGACCACAGTGTACTGGTGTTTGAGTACTTGATTGATGAAGGGTTATTGAACTCGAGGAGGGATACCGAAACCAAAAGGTTAGCATACCGAAAGGGAAACTATGAGGGGATAAGAAAATTCCTAACAGATATAGCATGGGAAACAGAGCTCAGGGGAAAGACGGCCCAAGATATGAGGGATTACATCACACAGAAGTGCAAGGACGCAGCAAACAAGTTTGTCCCAGTCCAAAAGGAAAACAGAGAAATGGAAATGAGAAACCCATGGTTTAATCAGAGATGTGGGCTAGCTAAGCAGCAAAGTAAAAGGGCATGGAGAAACTATAGGAATAACAGGACACTGGAGAGCAGAGAAAGATACCAGAATGCCAGGAATGAATATGTCAGGATGAGAAGAGAGGCAGAAAGACAATACGAAAATGACATCGCAAGCAAGGCAAAGACTCAGCCTAAATTGTTGCATAGCCACATCAGGAGAAAAACAACAGTAAAGGAACAGGTTATGAAATTAAGGATAGGGGCGGAAGGATTCACTACAAATGACAAGGAAGTGTGTGAGGAATTTAATAATAAGAAATTCCAGGAGGTCTTCACCTTAGAGCAAGGAAAAATTCCAGAGGTAAGTGTGGGAATAGCTAACCAGGAACAACTGGAAGAGTTTGAGATTACCAGCGGGGAAGTAAGGAAGTGTTTACTAGAGTTGGATGTGACAAAGGCTATAGGCCCAGATGGAATCTTCCCTTGGGTTCTAAAGGAAGGAGCAGGAGAACTGTGCCTACCACTCTCCATAGTGTATAACAAATCACTGATAACAGGGGAACTGCCAGATATTTGGAAAGCAGCTAACGGAGTCCTGATATACAAGAAAGGGGATAGACAGGAGGCACTGAACTACAGGCCTGTGTCCCTAACCTGCATACCATGCAAGCTGATGGAGAAGATTGTGCGAAAAAACCTAGTGGAGCATCTGGAGCGAAGGAACTTTGTAACATAGCATCAACATGGTTTCAGGGATGGCAGGTCCTGCCTCACAGGGTTACTTGAATTCTACGACCAGGCAACAAAAATAAGGCAAGAAAGAGAAGGGTTGGCAGACTGCATATTTTTGGAATGTCAGAAAGCCTTTGATACAGTGCCACACAAGAGGCTAGTGCGAAAGTTGGAGACGCAGGCTGGAGTGAAAGGGAAGGTACTCCGGTGGATAGAGGAGTACCTATGCAACAGGAGACAACGAGTCTGTGTGAGGGGTGAGGTCTCAGAGTATCGAGACGTTACGAGTGGAGTCCCGCAGGGGTCAGTCCTTGGACCTATACTGTTTCTGGTATATGTAAATGATCTCCCAGAGGGTATAGATTCGTTCCTCTCAATGTTTGCCGACGATGCAAAAATTATGAAGGGGATTGAAACAGAGGATGATAGTAGGAGGCTACAAGATGACCTAGATAGACTGAGTGAATGGTCCAACAAATGGCTGTTGAAGTTCAACCCGAGTAAATGCAAAGTAATGAAATTAGGCAGTGGAAACAGGAGGCCAGACACAGGATACAGAATAGGAGATGAAGTACTTAATGAAACAGACAGAGAGAAAGATCTAGGAGTTGATATCACACCAAACCTGTCTCCTGAAGCCCACATAAAGAGAATAACGTCTGCGGCATATGCGAGGCTGGCTAACATCAGAACGGCGTTCAGGAACCTGTGTAAGGAATCATTCAGAATCTTGTACACCACATATGTAAGACCAATCCTGGAGTATGCGGCCCCAGCATGGAGCCCGTATCTTGTCAAGCACAAGACGAAGCTGGAAAAAGTCCAAAGGTATGCTACTAGACTAGTCCCAGAACTCAGAGGCATGAGCTATGAGGAAAGGCTGCGGGAAATGCACCTTACGACACTGGAAGACAGAAGAGTAAGGGGGGACATGATCACAACCTACAAAATCCTCAGAGGAATCGACCGGGTAAACAAGGATAAACTATTCAACACTGGTGGGACGCGAACAAGGGGACACAGGTGGAAACTGAGTACCCACATGAGCCACAGAGACGTTAGAAGGAACTTTTTCAGTGTCAGAGTAGTTAACGGATTGAATGCATTAGGCAGTGATGTGGTGGAGGCTGACTCCATACACAGTTTCAAATGAACATATGATAGAGCCTAGTAGGCTCAGGAATCTGTACATCAGTTGATTGACAGTTGAGAGGCGGGACCAAAGAGCCAAAGCTCAACCCCAGCAAGCACAAATAGGTGAGTATAAATAGGTGAGTACACACACACGCACACACACACACACACACACACACACACACACACACACACACACACACACACACACACACACACACACACACACACACACACACACACACACACACACACACACACACACACACGATCCTCGTGACGCCAAATAATTAGTGACCATTAAAAGGTAGGCACCTTTATACTGCCAGGTGAGCCTAGTGCCTCTGTGCTTGCTGCCAGGTGAGCCTAGTGCCTCTGTGCTTGCTTCCAGGTGAGCCTAGTGCCTCTGTGCTTGCTTCCAGGTGAGCCTAGTGCCTCTGTGCTTGCTTCCAGGTGAGCCTAGTGCCTCTGTGCTTGCTGCCAGGTGAGCCTAGTGCCTCTGTGCTTGCTTCCAGGTGAGCCTAGTGCCTCTGTGCTTGCTTCCAGGTGAGCCTAGTGCCTCTGTGCTTGCTTCCAGGTGAGCCTAGTGCCTCTGTGCTTGCTGCCAGGTGAGCCTAGTGCCTCTGTGCTTGCTGCCAGGTGACCCTAGTGCCTCTGTGCTTGCTTCCAGGTGAGCCTAGTGCCTCTGTGCTTGCTTCCAGGTGAGCCTAGTGCCTCTGTGCTTGCTTCCAGGTGAGCCTAGTGCCTCTGTGCTTGCTTCCAGGTGAGCCTAGTGCCTCTGTGCTTGCTTCCAGGTGAGCCTAGTGCCTCTGTGCTTGCTTCCAGGTGAGCCTAGTGCCTCTGTGCTTGCTGCCACTGTGAGCCTAGTGCCTCTGTGCTTGCTGCCACTGTGAGCCTAGTGCCTCTGTGCTTGCTGCCACTGTGAGCCTAGTGCCTCTGAGCTTGCTGCCACTGTGAGCCCAGTGCCTCTGAGCTTGCTGCCACTGTGAGCCCAGTGCCTCTGAGCTTGCTGCCACTGTGAGCCCAGTGCCTCTGAGCTTGCTGCCACTGTGAGCCCAGTGCCTCTGAGCTTGCTGCCACTGTGAGCCCAGTGCCTCTGTGCTTGCTGCCACTGTGAGCCCAGTGCCTCTGTGCTTGCTGCCACTGTGAGCCCAGTGCCTCTGTGCTTGCTGCCACTGTGAGCCCAGTGCCTCTGAGCTTGCTGCCACTGTGAGCCCAGTGCCTCTGAGCTTGCTGCCACTGTGAGCCCAGTGCCTCTGAGCTTGCTGCCACTGTGAGCCCAGTGCCTCTGTGCTTGCTGCCACTGTGAGCCCAGTGCCTCTGTGCTTGCTGCCACTGTGAGCCCAGTGCCTCTGTGCTTGCTGCCACTGTGAGCCTAGTGCCTCTGAGCTTGCTGCCACTGTGAGCCCAGTGCCTCTGAGCTTGCTGCCACTGTGAGCCCAGTGCCTCTGTGCTTGCTGCCACTGTGAGCCCAGTGCCTCTGAGCTTGCTGCCACTGTGAGCCCAGTGACTCTGTGCTTGCTGCCACTGTGAGCCCAGTGCCTCTGTGCTTGCTGCCACTGTGAGCCCAGTGCCTCTGTGCTTGCTGCCACTGTGAGCCTAGTGCCTATGAGCTTGCTGCCACTGCGAGCCCAGTGCCTCTGAGCTTGCTGCCACTGTGAGCTCAGTGCCTCTGTGCTTGCTGCCAATGTGAGCCCAGTGCCTCTGAGCTTGCTGCCACTGTGAGCCCAGTGACTCTGTGCTTGCTGCCACTGTGAGCCCAGTGCCTCTGTGCTTACTGCCACTGTGAGCCCAGTGCCTCTGTGCTTGCTGCCACTGTGAGCTCAGTGCCTCTGAGCTTGCTGCTACTGTGAGCCCAGTGCCTCTGTGCTTGCTGCCACTGTGAGCCCAGTGCCTCTGTGCTTGCTGCCACTGTGAGCCCAGTGCCTCTGTGCTTGCTGCCACTGTGAGCCTAGTGCCTCTGAGCTTGCTGCCACTGTGAGCCCAGTGCCTCTGAGCTTGCTGCCACTGTAAGCCCAGTGCCTCTGTGCTTGCTGCCACTGTGAGCCCAGTGCCTCTGAGCTTGCTGCCACTGTGAGCCCAGTGACTCTGTGCTTGCTGCCACTGTGAGCCCAGTGACTCTGTGCTTGCTGCCACTGTGAGCCCAGTGACTCTGTGCTTGCTGCCACTGTGAGCCCAGTGACTCTGTGCTTGCTGCCACTGTGAGCCTAGTGCCTCTGAGCTTGCTGCCACTGTGAGCCCAGTGCCTCTGAGCTTGCTGCCACTGTGAGCTCAGTGCCTCTGAGCTTGCTGCCACTGTGAGCCCAGTGACTCTGTGCTTGCTGCCACTGTGAGCCCAGTGACTGTGCTTGCTGCCACTGTGAGCTCAGTGCCTCTGAGCTTGCTGCCACTGTGAGCCCAGTGCCTCTGAGCTTGCTGCCACTGTGAGCTCAGTGCCTCTGAGCTTGCTGCCACTGTGAGCTCAGTGACTCTGTGCTTGCTGCCACTGTGAGCCCAGTGACTCTGTGCTTGCTGCCACTGTGAGCCCAGTGACTCTGTGCTTGCTGCCACTGTGAGCTCAGTGCCTCTGAGCTTGCTGCCACTGTGAGCCCAGTGACTCTGTGCTTGCTGCCACTGTGAGCCCAGTGACTCTGTGCTTGCTGCCAGGTGAGCCACAAGGAGAGCACTACCAGAGCTGCCTCTTATAGAGTCTGGAGGTAGACTCTATACACAGTATCATATGTAGATATGATAGAGCTCGAAAAGCTCATGAATCTGTACACCAGTTTACTGACAGTTGAGAGGCGGGAACAAAGAGCCAAAGCTCAACCCCCGCAAGCACAACTAGGTAAATACACACAAGGTGGCACGGGCATGAATAGCCCGTAATAGGGGCCACGAAGGAACGTATTCCGATTGTATACAGAAGGTCGACTATCCATATTCTTTCTCTTCTTCTTCTTCTTCTTCCCCTTTATTTCCCCACACCCTCCCCTCTCCCCTCCCCTCCACCATGCCCCCATTAATTACCTCCCCCCTACCCTTTCCCCTCATTCATCATACACCTGACGAACTCAGAACACCTACAAACACCTGCTATCATGAATAATGACTGGATATAAACGCAGTGGCCTGATGGACCAAAATATTTATTACTCATCCGCCCGTAACTCATCACCCCCGTAACTCATCACCCCTGTGTCTCATCACCCTCGTAACTCATCACCCCTGTGTCTCATCACCCCCGTAACTCATCACCCCTGTGTCTCATCACCCCCGTAACTCATCACCCCTGTGTCTCATCACCCCCGTAACTCATCACTCCTGTGTCTCATCACCCCCGTAACTCATCACGCCCGTAACTCATCACGCCCGTAACTCATCCCCCTCGTACCTCATCCCCTTCGTAATTCATCCTGCAGTAACTCACTCCCTCGTAATTCATCCCCTCGTAACTCATCGCCCTCGTAACTCGTCCCCCCGTAACCCATCCCCCTCGTAAATCATCCCCTTCGTAACTCATCCCCCTCGTAACTAATCTCCCTCGTAACTCGTCCCCTCGTAACTAATCCCCCCCGTAACTCATCTCCCTCGTAACTCATCCCCCTCGTAACTAATCCCCCGTAACTCATCCCCCTCATAACTAATCCCCTGTAACTTATCCCCCTCGTAACTCCTCCCTCTCGTAACTCGTCCCCCTATAACTCATTCCCCCATAACTCATCCCCGCCATAACTCATCCCCCCGTAACTCATTCCCCTCGTAATTCATCCCCCTCGTAACTCATCTCCCCTCAAAACTCATCCTCCCCGCAACTCTTTCCCCTCGTAACTCATCCCCCTCGTAACTCATCTCCCCTCACAACTCATCCTCCCCGTAACTCATCCCCTGTAACTTATCCAGTAGATTAGAATGCGCCTCTGTGTGCCACCTATGTATGGAGATCAGATAAGAAATCAGAAGCGGGGAGCCACATAGTGCCACTCCATATTAGGTCACCCAAGGTGTGAGTGGTAGCAGTCGAAAAAACAGTGAAGATAGGTATCTATTATGTGCCACTATGATCATGTTCATTTACAGTAAAGTAGCTGCCTATGAAGGGTAATCAGATAAGAAAATCAGAGGCGGGGTGCCACTTAGAGCCACCCCATATTAGGTCGCCCAAGGTGTGGGGCAGCAACAATCGTAAAATAGTGAAGATAGGTATCTATTATGTGTCGCCATGTTCATTTATACAGAAAAGTATGACAGTATATTTGTATAATAAACACTCAGGTGAGCGGTAGTTACCCCCCAACCCCCCCCCCCCCTATGGGACAGGTGTAAAAACAGGATCCTCGCAGTAGGGGCGGTCCCCCCTCACCAGCCCTCCTCATACTTGATGACCTTGAGTGTACCGTAAGAGGGACCAGCCTCCCTTAGTTGTTTTTAAGTTGGATATATTTTAAGCCTCTATACTTAAAGAAGGAGAAAAAGAAATAATCCTGATGATTTATAGATTATATTATCAAAGTACATAGGGTTAAACATAGTCGTATTGTAGGTCATCTCCACCCACATAATATTTATTAACAAGACCTCTCCTTCTCGCCCACAAGTCCGTTGTGGGGTCTTCCTCCCCCTCCTCCTCCTCCTCCTGGGACGAAGATGATGACTCATCATCTCCCAGAGAGTGAATGGGATGTAGTGCGCCTCCCTCAGGTGACTGACTGCTGACGTCATAGGGTTCACTCTCGCTGGTGGGGTGTTGTCCTTCCTCTCCTTGTGGTTCAATGACGTCACCACCTTCACTCTCGGTGGACATTCCTTGGACTAAGGTGTTGGGGTGGGGCTCGGATGGTATGTCTGGGTGACCATACGCTAGGCTAGTGTATTTATTTAGGTAAAAGCGCTTATCATCAAATGCACTTAAACCCCTCTTAGTATTGAATGTGGTTGCCATCTGCCCCCCTATGTTTCTTATTTGTGAGTAATTAAAAGTATTTACTACACCATTACTGTGAAGGGTCTCTTTAAAGTGGTTATGTGTTAAAGATCTTTGCACAGCTCGGGGAATACCCTTAGCGGTGATGGAATTTTTATTGTCAAGCAAAAGCACACTATACATTTTGGGCTTGAGTGCCACAACTTCAAGGATGTGTTTATCTGACACCTCTGACTTTAACAGCCCTAAAACACCCTTTTTAGAAGGATCATACAAGGGGTGAGTTTCAGGAAAATTACTCGTATCCATCCACAAACTAAGGGGTTCTTTCCCCATCTCATTAAAGACATCTTCAGCTAGTAAGGTGAAAATGAAACTGTCTGTATCACTATACACCAGTTGTACCCTATCTGAATAGTGGTTCTTAAGTACCCTGTACCAAAAATGGTACAAGCTGTATTTTGCTAGCTCAAGAATCTGGAACCCAATGTAATTAGGATGAGTAATTTTAATGAATGGTCTGGAACTGACAGACAATAATTTATTGTCGCCTAAATGCACCATTCGTTTAAAGCGGGGATTCTTCACCTCTCGTAAAAAGGCCCTAGCTGAAGTCACTAGTTTGGTGTCAATGGCATAACGAGCTGGATTCAGTAGCGTTTTACCAAAAACACTGTTCGTCAGTAATTTGAAGAGTGTTTTCCTATCATTACTGCTGGAGGCATTTCTATTGTTAACGTTGGTGTTAACAAATTCTGCCATAAAATCTGACTGGTGGAACTCGTAAATTGCATGTATTGTTTCCACTTCAAGTCCTATCTCAATAAATAGTTGTAAAAGGTGAAGAGATATGAAATAATGTTTTTTGGGGAGATGATCTCCAACCAGTTTGATGTTTTTTGGGGGGAGGTGTGTGATGTTATTTGTTTCCAGAAGTCCCCTACTAAATGGTGAGATATCCTCCATACTTATTCCCCTATGGTGTAAACAAAGGGGCAGATCGTCTGTTAGTCTAGCTATTTCGGGTCTTAAAAGTTTGGTGTCAATTAAGAGCCAGTACCCTTTGTTAGAAGAGAAAGGCTGTTCTGTCATTATCTTCCCCCCGCTAATGAAGGAGTTCATCTCATCAGATGATAGTCTCCTTAGTCCCCCATGGGGCAATTTCCTAGTCATACAACTCCCATAGAGGCTGTTAAAGTCGAGATAAAGTAAGAATGAAGACCTATCCTCCTGGGGGTTAAAAGATGGGTTGACATAGCGGTTGTTAGCTCTGACATAACTCCTAACTGCAGTTGTAAAACCCCCTCGTATGTTTTGTGATAAGAGATTGTGCAACGTCACATCTGCACTTAACTCCAGCGATATTCTGCTACTTTTCAGGAAGCAGTCGTAGGAGTACCCTGGGAGGCTGCAATAGTGTGTCAATTCTAAAGAATATATATCATTTAGAATTGCCCTGTGGTGTGTAAAAATGTCAGCCAGTAATCCTACATCACACCTCAAATAAATGAGGAGGTAGTCTTTTAATGTCCTACACCCTGTAGCCTCCCATACTAATTTAGAATGTCTATATTCGTCCAAAGTTATACCTGATTTGTTTAGGGAGCTGTAGAACATTTCAATAGGAGGGAGTGATGTGTCATTAAAGCAGCTGATTTTTGTGGTATATTCATAAGGGAAAAACTGCTTACCCTTTAAGAGTAGGTGGTGACTCTTTTTGGGCAAACCCTCTATCATTGAGTGAGTGAATGTTAAGGGGCTGGCTGAATCAATGTGGGTCTTTGCTAGGGATGAAAGACTACCTGTAATAAAAGCCAGTGAATCAAGAAATTTAAGCTTCCCTATTTCCACCTTAAGATATTTCGTCCCCTGTCTCATGAGGATATTGCTCTTAATATTTGAATCCATGGTAAACTCCCTCAAAATTAAGCCCATGTCATAAGACATATTATGGGCAATTAGAACTAAACTCTCCAGAGCATTCTTGTGGCGGAGGTTGCAGTAATTACATAGAGCTCCAATATAATTGAGCTTTTCCCTAAGGTGATCATGATGTTGAACCTTGAAATTGGAGGGGGTAAATACCTGCTCACAAAACTGGCAGTGAGTCTGTCTCCTAAAATGGATCATATCCTCAAGAGACATGTCTATTTCATAATGGTGGAGGGTAGATCTGATAATTTCCCATTTGGTGGCAACTCGCTGCATGAAATGAGTAACACTGTCCCCCCCAAAATAAGTAAATTTATCAACGACAGTGTGGTTCCTATCAACAATTATATAGCTGTATGCTATAGGTCTATGTATGGCTGTAACAGAACCTAGACAATCCTCAGTGCTTAGGACACACTCGAAATCAAAATAGCCCACATGGGAAGGGGCATAACCTTTCCCCGTATTTTTAAAATGGAGTGTGTCCCCAGGCTGAGGGTAAATAATTTTCTGAGTGATGTCGCAGGAAGATGAGTGATTTGTTAGCTCAGACGAATTTTGATATTCTGAGAGACAGTTTCTACAGAAGACTGTCTTTCGTTTGTGGCTGCGAGTAAAGTTCCGAAGGAACTTATCGAAGTCTTTTATCAAGGTCACATGAGATTCCCCCAATAACAATAAAGGAACTATGATCGAGTACTGTCTGCTACCACGACGACAAAGAGAGACGTGATAGACGCCATCTGTATGTTTGTGTATTGAATACAAAAAAATGGATAGTTTATTTCTATTCTCCAATTTAGAGATATCCTCCCAAGACAGAGGGAAGGATAAATTGTCGTATTTGACCATTTTCCTAACCCTAGAGTGAGACTCTACAAGTCTCCCTATACGTCTCCACTTCCACCCTTGTTGTGACGCCAGAAAAGCAGCAATGCACTGAATAATACATGTTTTATTGTTACCAGCCGGGTTTGGGTTGAAGACCTCATGCCGTCCCCTTAGAAATGGGGGATAAGGGACATAATCCCCCAAAACTGACCTTACACTTGCATTACAGATGACGATTTTGAGGAAATCGACATTATATAATATGAAACCACTCCCCTCTGTTTCTGAAAGGAGATCTTCCAGTCGTGTAATCATATAAGCCACCCAGCTATCAATAAGATTACCCACATCCTCAAGAGTTACCAGTCTAGCGGGTGTTGTTATGAAGTGTTCTCTAAAGTCATCATCTTCCGTGAGTCGTTGTTTCAAAAGTGTTACCTTTACCTCGAGGAGGATTTTTAATGATGAAGTAAAATTGCCATGTCCCCCAAGAGAATTCATGTAATTCTCTATTTCAGATATGTAATAGTCCCTAAAGTTGCTTAGGAGTCCTATAGGGTCTGTGGCGAAGGCTGAGGGGATGGAATATTCCAGCCTAGTAAAGAGATTCCCCAGAGCCCCCACCCTATTAATTAAGTGTGGAGTGTCTATAGCATCCTCCTCATCTGGGGAATTTTCATCACTATTTAGGGCATTAAGTCTATTGATGACAGGGGGTCTAAGACCACTAGGGCCCGGCTGAGAGATGTCACCCCTATCACCATCATCACCATCATCATCATCACTCATCGCTTCCTCTCCCCCCTCCCCTCCACCTAAGGGGTTATTGTCACGCTGTGCTTTGTCATGTTCCTCCCCTACCTGCCTCTGAATCGCTCCTGGAAAGGAATAATAATAAATAATAATAATAATAATAATAATAATAATAATAATAATAAAAAGGCAACACCCTCTCACTAATCCCCATGACATAAGTTCTCAAAAAAAGATTCTTAAGAGAAATAAAGGTGGAGGGTTTATTCACTCACCACGGGGGCATGTTTGTAGATGTTCAGAGGTCAAGTCCTCACACACAGAGGTCCCACAATTATCACAAGGGGAAGTGTGGTGAGGTCTCAAGGATGTATTTCCACACAACAAGCACAAGAAGCCATCCTCTCTGGAAGGGAGGGTGGGCTGGCGACGTTTACCTAATGAAGGAAATAGTGTATAATTTATATACACTCTCTCTCCCACACTCATGGAGAAGGGGAAAACCCTTCTTAATATTTTTTTTATTTGATATAAGTGAATAAATAAATATATAAAATACGGTCATACCTCCAGCACAGGTTCTCCTGTGTTCACCACTAGACTGTACACATACAGTTTCTCCGCAGAAGAAACATGTGTAACACCTATGAACGAAGAGATGTGATGACCCCCATCCACAAATTCTACAAATATCACCAACTCGAGACATAACGATCACGCTTACCTAAAATAAATAAATAAATAAATAAATATATGTATATATATATATATATATATATATATATATATATATATATATATATATATATATATATATATATATATATATATATCCCCCCAGCACTCAAATCACTCCACTTCTCATTCCTGCCCCTACTTATCTATATAAATATATATATATATATATATATATATATATATATATATATATATATATAATATATTTATATTTATATATATATATATATATATATATATATATATATATATATATATATATATATATATATAT
The DNA here is from genome assembly GCF_040958095.1 of Procambarus clarkii. Classification (NCBI taxonomy): domain Eukaryota; kingdom Metazoa; phylum Arthropoda; class Malacostraca; order Decapoda; family Cambaridae; genus Procambarus; species Procambarus clarkii. The sequence continues at coordinate 17,810,229 of NC_091157.1, forward strand.
ATATAACCCTTATATGAAATAGATACTAATTTACTTACATCTCGGGCTAGACGGGGAGGAGAGTGGATGGTTTGGTCACAATTCAATAATACATGATGTGGGGGAGGTGTAGCGTCCTTTTATTGACTCGGAAACGTGGGGGGCAACGTTGCCACATACAACACCTCTCAGTCCTTTCGTAAGAGAAGGGTTAGGCCTGCTGTAGAAAACTTTTTTTTCTCTCTCTCTCTCTCTCTCGTCTGGAGGTCATCACTAGGGGACTTCTACTTCAAAAAACATCAGGAGGACTGGCTATGTCCTGAGGGGGACACATCCCTTGATGGGTGAATACACTCACACTCACACACACACACACACACTCTCACACACTCTCACACACACACACACACACACACACACACACACACACACACACACACACACACACACACACACACACACACACACACACACACACACACACACACACACACACACACACACACACACACACACACACTCAATATATATATATATATATATATATATGAATATATAAGCGACCACTCCATAGGTAATTGAACCATTTATGGGGAAAATATGGAGGAGTGTGCGTCTGTCACAGACGAGCAACTTAATATTTTCCTCCACCCAGCAAGAATATTTGTAGCTGGATTCAGTAATTCTGGGAAAACGACCCTAGTGGGGAATTTATGTGTTAAATACCACGGAAAATTCTCAAAAATTTTAGTGTCATCTGCAAATAATACAGAACAACCTCTTTCAAACATTCCCTCTCTGCGAAACAAGGTTACTGTCTCCCAGGATCTGATTAACCCACTAGAGTATAAAGATCCTTTTTCAAATGAGTCAGTTTTGTATATAATTGATGACTTATACCTGGAAGCCATACAGAGTCCAATTATAGCCAATATCTTCACAAGAGGGAGACACGGTAATATTTCCGTAATTCTAATTAGTCAAAATTTGTTTCCCCAGGGGAAATACGCCAGGACAATAACTCTGAATTGTAGTCATTATATATTAATGAAGCAGAGAGACATAAGCCAACTTGAAATTTTAAGTGGACAGTTATATGGGCGAAAAACAACTAGTAGTTTCGTTGAAATATACCGTCGGGCAATATCCCAGAACAAGTATGGTTACTTATTGGTCGATCTGACGGTTCCTGAGGCATTACAACTACGAACGAGCATCACCAACGAAGACCACTGTGAAATTGTGTATCAAATGTAATCATCAACGACAACAAAAAAAAAAAAAATGTCTCTAACGACACAGAAACGAACAATTCTCACCAGTATCTATAATGACATTTCTAGCCCAGGTGGTTTCACAGGGTCAATTCAAAAATTGTATAAGGCTGCCAGACTTAAAGACCCCAACATTAGTGTTGCAGATGTGAAGGAATTTCTCCATGGGGAGCGATCTTACACATTACATAGAGGAAATTTAGTTAGGTTCCCCCGACGGAAAATATTAGCCCCTAAACCTCGTACCATAATTGCCTGTGACCTAGGGGACTTTTGTAGTTTACAAAAATACAATAATGGTGTTAAATATATTTTAATTTGTATCGATGTTTATTCCCGCCTAATGCAGACTCAAACTTTAAAAACAAAAAATTCGAGTGAAGTGTTAGTCGCTCTGAAGAAGATATTAGAGGAAACGCCTCAGTTTCTCGGTGTAAGGCGGATATTCACTGACCGAGGTAGAGAATTTTACAACAAGTCAGTTCAAAATTATTTTAATAAGAAAAATATTAAATTATATAGTGTATTTTCGGAAATGAAATCTAGCATAGTGGAGCGAGCCATCAGAACTTTAAAACATAAACTGTATCATTATATGACTCAAGCTAATTCATTAAAATACACCCACATCCTCCCTAAAGTTGTGGACGTGTACAACCACACTTTCCACAGGATGCTAAAAAATACTCCTCATGCCATTCATAAGTTGCAAAATATTGAAGATATACGAAGACAGTTTAAGGTCATGTATTTAAACAATGACTCCTCCATAACTGCCATCAGTCCACGGCTGCACCTTGGACAGCATGTGCGATTGGCAAAGCGCAGGAATATATTTCACAAAGGCTTTTGGCACCAAAATACAGAAGAAATATTTGTAGTGTCACATATTGACAGAACACATCCAATCCCGACATATAAAATCAAAGATTTAAACAACGAGACGATCAGTGGCATGTTTTATGAGCAGGAATTGATTGCAACATCCCTTCCAGACTATTTTCCTGTAACGGTATTACAGTCTAGGAAAACATCGAAAGGACACAGAGAATATTTCGTCAAGTGGAGAGGGTACCCAGATTCTGCCAATAGCTGGATTAAAGCTCAAGACATCGTCAAATTTAACAAAAAATGACAGTTCAAGAGGACTCTCTCGTAGAGAAACATCATCAGTTGTTATTTTTATTAAACAATTTATCACCCAAGAAGCGGAATAAACTAATCAAGGCTTTAAAACGGCAGGAAATTGAATCAATTTGTGAAATTTTTGCCAATTTTCTGAAACGAAACATCCCAGTTCAACCTCAGATAATTAATGGCTTACAGAGATATCAGAACGACATACGATCTGTAGCGCGTAAGAAAACTCCCTTATACAAAAAGAAGCTCATACTGACCTCCAGACGTGGTGGGGCGATATTAGCAGCTCTGCTACCTTTGGCTGTATCGTTAATTTCCTCCCTAATAAGGTAATTGCGTAAATAAGTAACGAGAGAATAAAATGGTGAAAGAATATTGCCTGGTACCACGATTCATAGCTGAAAAATATTTATTTAATAAAAACAAGAACTCACCATCACCTCCTAATGCTGTGGGTCTGCCCTCCCCCGGTGGTGATGGTAGTGAAAGTATGTCCTTCTCTTTAAAAAACGAATCCACCCCAAGTAATAATATTGGGGGAGCCCGTAACCTACCCACCTGCGACTCTGGTAGGGGTGATGGGGGGGTGGGGGAAGAGGACACTCCTTCCTCCCACCTGACAACAACGGGCTGTGGGCGGTGTTGCCGTAGTAGCACCTCCAGACGGGCGGGGCTGGTCACACACCCTTTAAATGACATTGGGGCCCCCGGCGACCGTCGCCCGCCGCCACCCTTAAAAAGAAAAAAAAAAACGCGGGCTGCCCGGCGCGACCATCGCCTTTTAAAAAAAAAATAAATAAAAAAAGGGGACATTCCATCCTCCCGCCCGAAGTGCAAGTAATTGTTGCTGGCCACACTCCACATAAAGCCACCATCACACCCCAAAATCCAAGTCTGGACAACTTAATAAATGTGAATTTTAAAATTGAGGAAATTCCTCATGTCAAAGCATTATTGAACATGTTTGGACAAAACAGCCAACAGGTGATGTGGGATAGTCGCGGAAATTTATTAAAGCCTGTACAAAATTTAAATATTTTAGATATAATTAAAACTCTAGCCTTCACAAAGGGGCAATTTAGGGCAAGTGACAAGGAAGATGTAAGGGTTTTACTGAGGGTGGCTGGCATAGACCCAACCCTCATACGTAATTATCGCGCTAGATCTCAGTTAAAAGGGGGGAGGGGTATCCATAGGAGACCCCATTGGGAGCCGTATTGAAGACCTATATGAAGACCATCTTAAAGACCACCATATTCAGTTGCATATCCACCATGGAGCAAGCTTCTAGACCCACTCCTCCCCCAGCTACACCCCCAGAAGACAAATCTCCCTTATTAAAGAAGTTGGTTGCTACTCAGCGGTACTACAAGTATGTCGAACACAAATGTAGATTGATATATGCATTGTGGGATTGTTATGACCGTCTTGTGTTGAGTGCCCCTCCAGAACGGTTTTTTAAGTCATTTGGAGAGACGGTGAAACGTTATGAAGAATATTCATCCCAGGAAATCCAGACGGAGATATGGCAAATGGAAAAATTAACCTTCCAACATCGAGACCAGATTACAGCCTTCGAGACTGGACGGAGTGTGTATGGACTTTTAAGGTAGGGAAGGCAGCCTCTACGCCACACCCCATACATCCCTCCCCCCCCTCCAGGTGGGGGACACAGGTGTATTTAAAGGCCTCCACCGTCACCCTCGGTCACCATAGTTGACGACGACTCTACCCCGTTCCTCTCAACCGCCCCTCCGCCATGGCTTTATCGTCCATTAAGTCAATAGACAGCGACATCACCGACACCCACGCCTTTGGGGTTGGTGATGTCATCGTGTATGACCTCCCGGCTGCTGTTGTGCGTCCCTATGGACTGGCAAGTGTAATTTGGAAATGTTACAACTATGCCCGTGTGGAACGTGAAGGACTGACTCGTGTCAACAGGGCCACAATACGTTACCGGTCTACCCCGGGTGACATCGAGGTGAAGATAGCTCCCCTACCCTCCGACGGTCAAGACATTGTCGAAGAGCCAGTCTTGTTCTTCCGCCCCACCATCGTGGCGCTAATTTCCGCTTTCGGTGCAGGAGCACCCTTCGAGTCCAACCCTATAGCTCAGGAGCAAGTGCAGTCTTCCTCCGACATCCACTACATCACCAATGTCACCCTGGATACTGCCAAGAATAGACTGTTTTGGCTGAAAACAGCCCTAACAAAGGTTGGCAATCTCATGGTAAGAACTCCAACCATGTTTCGGCTGGTGGTGCCCCATGGGCTGGGGGCCTCCCGTGATGGCATGGACAACTGGCACAAGGACGTCGGGCCCATGCTCATTTCGCTCAACGCTGAGCTGGCCAAGCATAACAAGGAGTTGGTAATCCTCAAACGTCCCTCTACCGTCACCCCATCGATGGTACCCCTCCCGAATGATGATCCCAGGGGAGAGGGTGATAGTAAAACTATCACCCTAGATGCAGTGGTGGGGGAGGGTGCCACCACCCCAGGAAGCTCTTCTCGTTCTACACCACCAGCACCACCAGCCACCCCCAGGAAGAAGAGACACCTACAAGAGTACTCATCCACCTCCAGCGCTGCTCCACCCCCACCCACAACATCTGGCACGGCCAAACGACGGATCGAAACCACTATTGACTTCGACCCCCTCTCAAATCATCGTATTGACTCCATCCTCGATGGAGAGTCACAGGAAATATTCCTGTTATCCTCATCACCGAAAAAACAACGAAAGCTGTAACCATCAACGCTCAAAGAAGACGTGCCAGCACCACCACAGTCAGTAACAGCAGCAGCAGCAGCAGCAGCAGCAACAGCAGTACCTCCATCTACAACAGCTTCGGTGGTGGTAGCAGTAGCAGGTCCACCGACGATGGTGACAGTGTTGTCAGCGGTAGTGGTAGCGGCAACGGTACCACCAACTACAGCAGTTCCGGCGGTGACAGCGGCAGCAACAGTACCATCATCGTCGGCAGCGGTAACGGTAGCGCCAGCAGTACCACCAACTACAACGGTTCCAGCGGTGGTAGCAGCAGCAGCAGCAGCAGCAGTGCCGTCAGCGGTGGCAGCGGCGTCAGTGGTACCAACAGCTCCCCCAGCAGCAGCGGCAGCGGCAGCAGCGGACGACAGCAGTACCAACAGCTGCTGCTCTTTATATGTAATTTGTTATGGGGGAACAAAATGTAGTCCCCCCCTGTTGTAGTTCTTTTAAAAGTAATATTTCCTTAGTAGATTAATAAAATAAAATATAAGTAATGATGTTTTATTCCCACCCCAGTCAGTACATAACTTAACAATGGACGAGGAACACTACATATACCTCACTAGCCTCGACCAAGAAGATATATACAACAACACAAGTTCAGCATTTACAAACACCATCCCCACTCTACATTTAAACCCTTCCATTAAACATGAAGTGGCCTTAGTCAACATACTCCTACCCAGACGAATTAACGCTATCATCAAGGATGAGGGGGAGTCTGGTATAGACGTCTATGCTACTTTTAAGCGAGGAACTCTTTCTAAAAGCCCAGAACATCTCATCTACACCTACACCCCCAAAACCAACATATTATCCAGAAACATCACATTCATCACGAGTGAGCTTAGCCGACAAATAATCACCGACATGAAGCTTAGCTTCCGAGGTGATTTCAAAATATACTTCTCAGAAAGAGAACCAATCCTCACCTATGATCAATCCTTAGAGCGCGTGTTACTTTCCTCTACACTTAACAATGAAGGCACTGGTTCCTTATATTCTCTTAGTCTTCAATTTAAACACAGAATAGCTAATGTACTTGGTTTTGACAGCAGTCGCAAATACACCATTTATCAGGCAAAATCAGATGACATTACAGCAGCCTCAAAGATCGTGGCCTCATTCCCCCCAGACAATGACGGAGGTTGTGACTATTTACTCATTTATAGTGACGTCATCGAGCCGGATCGTTACGGGGGACAAATTGTAAATATCTTAGATGCAATCAATTATCATGACTCTTATTCTAGAGGGGCTCATCCCCTAGTGTACAAGACATTAAATACTAACACGTTGGAGAAGGTGAGCATTAAGATAACAGATCAGTTTGGGCGAAAGGTTAGTTTTGAAGATGGGAGGTCGGTTACGGTAGTCTTACACCTCCGCCCTAAGGTATAACAATATAATCTATATAAATATAAATATATATATATATATATATATATATATATATATATATATATATATATATATATATATATATAGAAGTGTTTACCCACATCATCGGTTATTATAAGCAGAGGAGTCGGGATGCGAGTACCTTTCCACACACCCTCCCAGAAGGAGTATGGGGAGATCTTCTCCCCCCTCTCTGGGAGATACGGGGTGAGGGGGGGAGCGATGAATGACATACGCACATTCCAAGCGCCTTATCTCAGATCTGGTGGTGGTTTTTTTGGGACCTTAGCTGGCTTGGCTCGACGAGCCATACCATTTTTCATGAAAACTGTAACGCCGACTGCTATCGATTTTGGGAAAAATGTTCTTGGTGATTTAACCAGTGGTAGACGGGATGTAAAGAGCGCTCTGAGAACTCACGGTATTGATGCTCTTAAGACTGTGGGGAAGAAATTGGTAGCAGGCGGGAAAATTAAAAGACTCTCTAGGAGAAGAAAAAATAAAAATAATAAATGTAAACGAGCCCTTGGGTATAAAAATGATGTATTTTCACTACAGTAAGCAGTCATACTTCACCTTTCGGAGGAGATCATGGCGGAGGCTAGTGGAGCTGGGTTGAAAATCCCTGTAGAATATTATACTTCCAGTATTATTGACCAATTTCCTAGAAGTAACAGAATACGTAATGTGGAGAGTTCAATTGCCTCCACACAGCAAATAGACATTCTACCTGTTAACCTCCCTATTAATCAACGTTTGCGGGATAATTACTTAGAATTCCGCATCCCCGGAACCCAGGGCGCCTTCTTAGATCTAGCTAATATTGTTATAGATTTTAAGGTATCTTTAACGAAAGATGACGATACCACAAAATTGGAAGAGGATGACCATGTGGAATTTGTTAATGGGTTGTCAAATACCATGTTTAAAGGTGTTCAGGTGTTTTTAGGAGAGCAGGTAGTTGAAACAAATTCTAATTTTAATTATTGGTCGTTTATTAAATTAATTACCTCCATGCCTCCATCAAAAATGTCTTCCTTGGGGAGGATTGGAGCCTTTCGTAGGGACTGGAGTGATGATGGTGTAATCCCTAACGAATTTACTAATACATTTTTTACTGGGGCAACCGCCAAGGATAAAAAATTTATGACCGATTTAAAAGGTAAAGGATTGTCAATGTGTTTTCCCCTACTATTGGACGTAACAACCCTAGACCAATACATATTAGATAATATAGATGTGCGCCTAAGATTGGAGCTCTCCCCACATGCTTGGGTGCTAAATACAAGTGTGGACGATGGCTCTAAGTATCGGCTGCATATGGATTATGCTAAGTTGTGGGTAACACGAGTGTTCCCATACCCAAGTGCTTACCTAGCCTTAAACAGCTCACTGTTAGCATCCCCCGACCCCATAAGCTATACTTTCAATAAAACCATTTCTAAAACATATGTCCTAGCAGGGAATCAAACTAGTCTCTTAATTGATCAGCCTTGGGCGCAAGTAATTCCTCACAGGATATTCATGGTAATTGTGCCAATGAATTATTTCGCTGGCCTTCACCAAGGTAATGGATTATATTTTGAAAATGCAAAACTGAAAAATATCGCCATGTATTTGAACAATAATGCAATTTACCGAATTGGTGGTGATTTCGACAATCATTATGCCCGCCTTTATTACGAAACTTTGAAGACATTAGGCTTAGAGCGTGATTCACTTCTTGCCTATGACACTTTTAATAAGGGAAGATCGATATTCGCCTTTGACTTAACCACCATTCAAACAAAGGATTCCCTCCCTGTGGAGAAATCTGGCAACTTGCGTATGGAGCTTGAGTTTGGCGGTGGTGTTACATATAACAGGCTGGTTTTACTGTTTGGGGAAACGACCGGGGTACTATCCATCGACGGACAGAGAACTGTTCTGTGTGACGTGCGAGCTTAAAAACATAATGAATTGTAATGATATAAATATTAATTTAAAAAATAATCTAGGGGATCGAGCACTCTACCTAGGATGTTATAATGCTGATGAAATAGAACATTTAAATATCTCATCAAGAAAACCTATTGTTCTCATAACTAATATTTTACCATCACATAGCAGATTAACTATGGGACATTGGGTAGCTATTTATGTTGATAAAGTTAAACATCGAATGTTTTTTTTCGATAGTTATGCAATGTCGGCGGTTACTTATGGACATTATTTTCAAGGATTTATTAAAACTAACACAATAACAAAGGTGTTTGGAATGTGCTACAGACTCCAGAGTGATTTTACCCTTGCTTGTGGACTGTATTGCGTAATGTTCGTCCATAGGGTGAGTCACCTGGGGTTGCCTTCAACAGTACATTACTTACATAATGTATTTTCAAGCGTTAGTTTAAAATTAAATGATAAACGAGCCCTCGCTTATGCGAGACGATATTTTCCTATGAAACATCACTGTGTTAGGACATTTTGTAGAGGAGTAAGGGTTGGTTCTTATAGGTGGTGTAGAGAATATTTTTGTTAGCTAGGCAACCCACCTAACAGGGGGATTACCCCACATATAAAACACCTCTCACCCCACAACCTCCCTAGAAGACCCCCATCCCCCTTATCCTACAAATGGAAGGCGTCTCCCCAGAAACACACGCAGGGAAGATTGAAGTCCTTGAAGGGCCTGGTTAGTATTACCCTCACTTTCTGGTAAAGATTTATTTTTTTTCCCACAATAGAAAGTTTGCTCAACCTCTATTTTACCTCTTCTTTTTTTCAGTGCAATTCTTAGGACCTGTCCACATTTGTAGAGTAGTAATTCTACGAGGAAGGTCTGCCCCAAACAAGATGCTGTTACGTACCCTAATTGATGATGCCTGCTGTAGAGGACACAAGGTCGCTCCTGCAGGGGGAGAGGTATGTACTAACTGTTCTTAGAGGAAATAGAATATTTTTCAAATAAAAGATATAGTCCTATAAATTATTTTCCCCATCTCTTTCCAGAACACTTCAGATGAGAGTCAGAAGGAAAGTCGTCCAAAAGGCAACCAGCCAACTCACCCCACTCCCCCAAGAGAGGGGGGAGGGGGTCAAGACCTCCCCCCACTCACCACGGATGGGGAGACGTCAGAATTCTACTCAGATGAGGAAGGGGAGGTGGAGGGGGGGGGATAGGGGTCATAATTAACTTCTTATACATCATTTGTGATTTTTACCTAATAAAACATTAATAAATTCTTTGATTTTTTTTAACCCCTGGAGGAGATTTATAATTTAATACCCCTATATAAGACCCACTCGACCTCCGCTGGGTGTGGAACTCTGTTACGGTAAAGTCAAGGCCATTAGGTGCGAGGAAGGGTACGGGCGACCACCCTCACCGGGAGGAACCTGTTTTACACCTGCCCCATGGAGGAATGTGGGGGCGTAACTGGCACTCACCCACGAGTGTTTATTATACAAATAAATTCATTTTTACTTAAATATATTGTCATACTTTACTGTATAAATGAACATGATCATAGTGGCACATAATAGATACCTATCTTCACTGTTTTTTCGACTGCTACCACTCACACCTTGGGTGACCTAATATGGAGTGGCACTATGTGGCTCCCCGCTTCTGATTTCTTATCTGATCTCCATACATAGGTGGCACACAGAGGCGCATTCTAATCTACTTTATCCCTCTCGTAACTCATCCCTCTCGTAACTCGTCCCCTTGTAACCCATCCTCTTTTTAACTCATCCCCCCATAACTCATCCCCTCGTAACTCATCCCCACCGTAACTCATCCCCCCTGTAACTCATTCCCCTCGTAACTCATCCCCCTCGTAACTCATTCCCCCTCATAACTCATCCTCCCCTTAACTCACCCTCTTACCTCATCCCCCTGTAACTCATCCCCTCGTAACTAATCCCCCTTGAGTCTCATCCCCCCTCGTAACTCATACCCGGTAACTCATCGCCTCGTAACTCATCCCCCATAACTCATCCCCTAGTAACTCATCCCCTCGGAACTCAACCCCCCTTCGTAACTCATCCCCCACGTAACTTATCTCCCTTGTAACTCATTCCCCTCGTAACTCATTCCCCTCGGAACTCATCCCCCCTTAACTTATCCTGCTCGGAACACATCCCCTCGTAACTCATCCCCCTCGTATCTCATCCCCTTCGGAACTCATCCCCCCGTAACTCATCCCCACATAACTCATACTCTCGTAAGTCATCCCCTTTATAACTCATCCTCATTGTAACTCATCCTCATTGTAACTCATCCTTCTCGCAACTCACCCCCTCGTAACTCATCGCACTCGAAATTCATCTCCCCTTAACTCATCCCACAATAACTCATCCCCCTCGTAACTCATCTTCCTCGTAACTCATCCTCTCGTATCTCATCCCCCTCGTAACTCATCCCCCTCGTAACTCATCCCCCTCGTAACTCATCCTCTCGTGTCTCATCCCCCTCGTAACTCATCCCCCTCGTAACTCATCCCCTCGTAACTTATCCCCCTCGTAACTCATCCCTCTCGTAACTCATCCCCCTCGTAATTCATCCCCCTCGTAACTCATCCTCTCGTGTCTCATCCCCCTCGTAACTCATCCCCCTCGTAACTCATCCCCTCGTAACTCCTCCCCCTCGTAACTCATCCCCCTCGTAACTCCTCCCCCTCGTAACTCATCCTCCTCGTATCTCATCCCCCTCGTAACTCATCCCCCTCGTAACTCATCCCCCTCGTAACTCCCCCTCGTAACTCCCCCTCGTAACTCATCCTCCTCGTATCTCATCCCCCTTGTAACTCATCCCCCTCGTAACTCATCCCCTCGTAACTCCTCCCCCTCGTAACTCATCCCCCTCGTAACTCCTCCCCCTCGTAACTCATCCTCCTCGTATCTCATCCCCCTCGTAACTCATCCCCCTCGTAACTCATCCCCCTCGTAACTCCCCCTCGTAACTCATCCTCCTCGTATCTCATCCCCCTTGTAACTCATCCCCCTCGTAACTCATCACCCTCGTACCTCTCCCCCCGTAACTCATCCTCCTCGTAACTCATCCCCCTCGTAACTCATCCCCCTCGTAATTCATCCCCCTCGTAACTCATCTTCTCGTATCTCATCCCCCCTCGTAACTCATCCCCTCGTAACTCCTCTCCCTCGTAACTCATCCCCTCGTAACTCATCCCTCTCGTAACTCATCCCCTCGTAACTCATCCCCTCGTAACTCATCCCCTCGTAACTCATCCCCCTCGTAACTCATCCCCTCGTAACTCATCCCCTCGTAACTCATCCCCTCGTAACTCATCCCCTCGTAACTCATCCCCCCATAACTCATTATTCGTACGCAATTGCCAGACGGGAGTTGAGGGAGGTGGTAATTATCTCACCTGTGGCCGGTGGGCCGGACGGGAATTAGGCTCAGGTGTGGCTTAGCGTTGTCATGCCCGCGCCGGTAACACAAGGGCTCAGGTGTGGCTTAGCGTTGTCATGCCCGCGCCGGTAACACAAGGGCTCAGGTGTGGCTTAGCGTTGTCATGCCCGCGCCGGTAACACAAGGGCTCAGGTGTGGCTTAGCGTTGTCATGCCCGCGCCGGTAACACAAGGGCTCAGGTGTGGCTTAGCGTTGTCATGCCCGCGCCGGTAACACAAGGGCTCAGGTGTGGCTTAGCGTTGTCATGCCCGCGCCGGTAACACAAGGGCTCAGGTGTGGCTTAGCGTTGTCATGCCCGCGCCGGTAACACAAGGGCTCAGGTGTGGCTTAGCGTTGTCATGCCCGCGCCGGTAACACAAGGGCTCAGTATTTGTAATAGTCAATGTTTTTTTTTTTACTTATATATAATATATATTTTTGTAAGGCTCTTTTTTTAATTTTATTTTGTTTTTATTCGTGTGTTTTTATTAATGTTTTTTTACGATATTTAGTATTGATTTTATCCTTATTGTTTGTTATTTTAATTGTTATTATTTGTATGAATTGTATTGGTTAACTGTATTTTCCTGATGTTTTATTAGTAAAATATTTGATTGATTTACATAATATTTACTCAAACGGTAGAGTATATGCGGTTGTCAACCCCAGGTCGTTGGTTCGTTCCCCCCCCCCCCCCGGAGCCCTGGTGACTTTTCTTTGTTCTTAACTAGTTAATATTAATTGTATTATTAATATTATTAACTACATTACTTATTATCAATATTACATGCATTTTGAGTAATTTGTAATTCAATATACATGAATTTCCTTATTTTACAATCGAATATATTTCTTAGATTCCGGGTTCGATCCCCGGCGGAGGCGGAAAGAAATGGGCAGTTTCTTTCGCCCAGAGGGCTCTTCTTCACGTAGCAGTAAATTGGTACCTGGGAGTTAGACAGCTGCTACGGGCTGCTTCTCAGGGGAGGAGGGGCGTGTAACAAAAAGGAGGCCTGGTCGAGGACCGGGCCGCGAGGACATTAAGCCCCAAAATCATCTGGAAAAGAACAAGTTGATAATTTAGAAAGAACAAAAGACATCTCACTGGTCTTGTTGTAAAATATCTTAAATCGAACACTATTAGAAGATGTGAGAACCAAAGGGGACATGATCTTAACGTATATGATACTAAGAGAGAAGGGATGACCAAGTAAACAAAGACGAGTCTTTCCTGGTAAGGAGGCACAGAACGAGGAGGCACAGAAGAGAGCTGGAAACACATTTGACCAAGTGAAAGGAAAAGGATTTATGTGTAGCGAGGATGGTAAAGTGGAATGAGCCTGAATTAGAGGAGATGAAATCAACCTCTATTCACAGCTTCAAGAAGCTTCAATGCATTTATTCGCAGCTTCCCGGCATTCATTCACAGCTTCACACCATTCATTCACAGCTTCACACCATTCATTCATAGCTACTCAGCTTTCATTCACAGCTTCACAGAATTAATTCACAGCTTCACATAATTCATTCACAGTTTCACAGAATTCATTCACAGCTTCACAGCATTCATCACAGCATCAAGACGCTTCGCAGCATTCACTCACAGCTGCCCGAAACACTATGCCTGTTAGCGGCATTGCAAGAATGTAAAAATACCAATATTATGTAATCTCACAAAACCATTGTACCTTCTTGTGAATATAATATTATGATAAGAGCCAGTACAGGAGTATTGGAACATAGGAGGGCATAGATTTTCCAGAAATCGGAGCTCGGGAGCTAGACCGTACATTGAACTAGGAAAGTGATTTCATAACATACAGAACGTAGATAGGACGCCAAAATAACTTACAACAGGACACAAACTGAGTCAGACGAGCTAACAGGATGGCGGGCTAAGCAATTCGCTGAGACAACGCCATCTATTGAGTTTATGTGGCAACTTTGAAACAAAAGGTGGTGGGAGAGGGAGGTTGCCAGGTAGTGCGTTATGCCTGCCATAGTGGGAATATCCCACCCTGGGGAAAATGTAGGGAGAGAGAACACACTCACGCATCTCTAACCCCTCTTCCCCCTAGTCTCAGCCCGCCTTGTCGCCTGGTTCGTCCTTACCAGAAGAAAGCAACTTACGACTGCACGCTTGGGTGCCGGCCAGATACTTCAGCCAGTTATGGTCGGTCGTAGAACCTGTGTGACGTTTTTTCTCTTTTCGCTGCGTCACAACCGGAATGGGATATACAAGGAACCAAGGGGGAGACTCGTGTAGGTGGTGAGTCATAAACTTCTACCCACCGGCACACACAATCGGCGAGGGTCGTATGGCAAGAGTAATCTTGGCACAGAAGTCTTGAGCCACATACGTGTCCAATTACTAAGCCTGTATATCCTTCCTCCATCATAACGCCTTGGGTTGAATTTATTAAGCGGTTTATTCGAGCTTGGAAACTTCAACAACTCAAGGTTATTATTGTTATAAACCACCTCGTGGTGCTTTGGAGCTCGTAACCTTTTTAATGAATAAAAGCAGAGCCACTATGATTGAGGAAAGATGTACAGGTTTCGTAACTGGTTACATAAATGCTCAATGATTCCTGATCTTGCTCTATCATTCCATCACAATGGGCTGAGATAGACATGGAACATGTCCTCATGGTCCCATGGTGCCACGGTCGGGACACGTGTAGCCATGTCCATGAGTTAGGTTTCACTAAGCATTTTTCCAATCACTAACGAAACCTATTCATCTTTCTTCAAACATGGCGGTTTTGTTTACATCTATTAAACAGACTATGAGCTCCGAAGCACTACGAGGTTGTTTATCACGATGACAACCTTGGGTTGTGAACGTTCCAAGCTCGTAAACTGCTTAATGGATGTAAACACAGCCACCATGATTAAGATGAACAGGCTTCGTCAATTGATGCGTATTGACGGCTCTTAGTCCTCCTTCACGGCGGTATAGTCTTTACTCACTAAACATCATACGACCGCTGAAACACTTCTAGAGAGCGCCGATAACGATCAAACAATCGTGCGTTATTATGTACGACCTTTTATAGCACTTCAGACTTCGTAAATTGTGTTGTGAATAAAGACTAAGCTACCATGATTATGGAAGTAGATACAGAGCTCGTAAGTGGAGGCGTAAGAGCTCTGTTACTCCCGGTCCAGAGCTCGTAGGTGGAGGCGTAAGATCTCTGTGAGTCCCGGTTCAGATGTGGATAGCGACAGTTCGCGACAACGGTCAATATAAAGTGACCCTTATCCTAACCTACCAGAGGACCCTAAACAGAAAACGGGACAGTACGTCACTTTCGCCAGCCACTTCCATTTTCTAGCACGGCCATTTTTGGCCTTAGGTAACGCATACGAGCGAAAAGCGACGTTCTTTGTAGATCAAGTTGCACTAACCGCCTGGCGCGTGCTCAAGAAGTATTTGGTGTCCCATCATCGAGAACGGGAAGCACGATAGGATTAACGAAATGGCATCGTAGCCCCCTGCTCTTGGATTAGCCATTCCCATACAGTAAGAAAATGTTGCAATGCAAGGATTGAATGACCACATTAAAGTTATTCTTGAATGACCACATTGTTATTCTTGTTGCACGTCAAAACGTGCAACAAGAATAACAATGAACCTACAAGCACATGCAACCGTTATTGGTAAACAAAAGAGGAGCGTAGTATCAGCCAGGCTCAGACGACAGCCTTCTAGTGACACACATGGAAGATAAGGTCATACCACTCATAAATACACCAGCCTTGATGATGTATAATACACCAGCCATGATGATGTATAATCCACCAGCAACACACAGTTAGATGAGTGGTATGTTGTATTAGTTTGAGGTGATGGGAGAGATGAGAACGAAGGAGGGAGAAGGAGAAATATAGAGAGAATGAGGGTACGAAGCTAGCTACCATAACAAAATTACATAGTGTGTATGTTGTATAAGTCTGTGAGGTGGGGGAGAAAATACACTCTAGTAGACACACGAAATTCGATCGATTAGTAGAGACACGAAATTCGATCGATTAGTAGAGACACGAAATTCGATCGATTAGTAGAGACACGATCTCTTGAATGTTATCTATTGAATCTATTGTATTATGACAATATGGATATGGATGTACACCTCCTGTATGGCTTTTAAAGTCATGTATACTTTACAAGGAATCTCATAGTCCCGTCACCAGTGATCTTTGTTCACTAATTACTCAATTAGTTCTTGCTCTCTTGCAATTATTTTATTTTCGTATGTTTTGCGTCCATTACATTTTGCGTCCATTACATTTTGCGTCCATTACATTTTACGTCCATTTACACCCTCTACGTTTTTCGGTAGCACAGTCTGGACTCACCATTGATGATCCAGTGTTCGATTGCCGGGCAGGACACAAATGGTTGGACACGCCTCATTTCACCTAATGCAGCTGTTCACCTAGTGGTAAATAGGTACCCTGGGGAGTTAGGCAACTGTTGTGGGGGTTATATGGGAAAGGGGTCGTTAGTTCACTTTGAGGGGGGAAGGACCTCGATAGAAGTCTGAAGTGTGAGTGTGTACTCACCTATTTGTGCTTGCGGAGGTTGAGCTTTGGCTCTTTGGTCCCGCCTCTCAAGTGTCAATCAACTGGTGTACAGATTCCTGAGCCTACTGGGCTCTATCATATCTACATTTGAAACTGTGTATGGAGTCAGCCTCCACCACATCACTGCCTAATGCAGTCCATCCGTTAACTACTCTGACACTGGAAAAGTTCCTTCTAACGTCTCTGTGGCTCATGTGGGTACTCAGTCCCCTTGTTCGCGTCCCACTAATGTTGAATAGTTTATCCTTGTTTAACCATTCGATTCCTCTGAGGATTTTGTAGGTTGTGATCATGTCTCCCCTTACTCTTCTGTCTTCCAGTGTCGTAAGGTGCATTTCCCGCAGCCTTTCCTCGTAACTCATGCCTCTTAGTTCTGGGACTAGTCTAGTGGCATACCTATGGACTTTTTCCAGCTTCGTCTTGTGCTTGACAAGGTACGGGCTCCATGCTGGGGCCGCATACTCCAGGATTGGTCTTACATATGTGGTGTACAAGATTCTGAATGATTCCTTACACAGGTTTCTGAACGCTGTTCTGATGTTAGCCAGCCTCGCATATGCCGCAGACGTTATTCTTTTTATGTGGGCTTCAGGAGACAGGTTTGGTGTGATATCAACTCCTAGATCTTTCTCTCTGTCTGTTTCATTAAGTACTTCATCTCCTATTCTGTATCCTGTGTCTGGCCTCCGGTTTTCACTGCCTAGTTTCATTTCTTTGCATTTACTCGGGTTGAGCTTCAACAGCCATTTGTTGCACCATTCACTCAGTCTTTCTAGGTCATCTTGTAGCCTCCTACTATCGTCCTCAGTTTCAATCCTCCTCATAATTTTTGCATCATCGGCAAACATTGAGAGGAACGAATCTATACCCTCTTGGAGATCATATACATATATCAGAAACAGTGTAGATCCAAGGACTGACCCCTGCGGGACTCCACTCGTAACGTCTCGCCAATCTGAGACCTCACCCCTCACACTGACTCGTTGTCTCCTGTTGCTTAGGTACTCCTTTATCCAAAGGAGTACCTTCCCTTTCACTCCAGCCTGCATCTCCAGCTTTTTCACTAGCCTCTTGTGTGGCACTGTATCAAAAGCTTTCTGACAATCCAAAAATATGCAGTCTGCCCACCCTTCTCTTTCTTGCCTTATTTTTGTTAACTGGTCGTAGAATTCAAGTAACCCTGTGAGGCAGGACCTGCCATCCCTGAACCCATGTTGATGCTGTGTTACAAAGTTCTTTCGCTCTAGATGTTCCACTAGCTTTCTTCACACAATCTTCTCCATCAGCTTGCATGGTATGCAGGTTAGGGACACTGGCCTGTAATTCAGTGCCTCCTGTCTATCCTCTTTCTTGTATATCGGGACTACGTTAGCTGCTTTCCAAATATCTGGCAGTTCCCCTGTTGCCAGTGATTTGTTATTCACTATGGAGAGTGGTAGGCACAGTTCTTCTGCTCTTTCCTTTAGTATCCAAGGGGAGATTCCATCTGGGCCTATAGCCTTTGTCACATCCAACTCTATATGTGTGTGTGTGTGTGTGTGTGTGTGTGTGTGTGTGTGTGTGTGTGTGTGTGTGTGTGTGTGTCTGTGTCTGTGTGTGTGTGTGTGTGTGTGTGTGTGTGTGTGTGTGTGTGTGTGTGTGTGTGTGTGTGTGTGTGTACAGAGACTTACTATCCCTAACAAGACGAGTTATTATTAAATATTCAACAAAACAATCATAGCTGTCGTGCAAATATTTGGTAAAACCACTTTTCAGATGTCCACTGAGTTTAATAATTTAATAATGTGTTAATTCATCAATTTGAAAATTTAAATTATCATCCTTATTCACCTAATTGAATAATTTAATAATTGCAGCAACCGCTATGCAACGCTTATTTGTTCTATTTAAATGTATCTGAACATATGTATATATATTGTATTCTTCTTGAACCTATAAAATCAATTGTATTTACATTTACGTTTCATTTTTATCATTCTCAATAATCAGTCAATCTCAGCTTATTCTCACCCAATACATCTGGTCTATCATTCACTATTTAACATTTATTCATGCTAATTTCAAAGTATGATTTTTTTTCTTTCCATCAGTTTTTCTGTGGCATAAAAATCACTTTTATCCATAACGACCCAATATTTTCCGTCATTAAGGCTTCCTACGACAACTTTAAATTGAATCTTTTCATAAACCGCTTCCCATCAACGTTCTTCTTAATATTGCTTTTCACTTTTTAGGATCTACAAACTCAGCTGTTTTGTCATAATAAATGGTGCTGCCGTATCTTCATCATACCAAGTATAGTTCTTTTGATCCAGCTAGCTGTTTGTGCACCTCTTTACACGCGCCCAGTGACCTTAGTCATTTCTTTTATATAAAACATGTCACTGGGTTTGATATGTATCTGCTGCCTTCTTCAAAGGTTCACTATTCACAATCGGATTTTTCCTATTCGCTAACTTATATTTTTATGCACTGTATCATGCATTTTTTATTCATTGAATCCTGTATTTTTATTCATGGTATCGTGTATTTTTATTCACTGTATCATGTATCTTTTATTCATTAACATTTCACCATTTACATCTTAAGGTTTGATCATTTGTGCTGGATATTATGGTGCTGTGGCTGGATATTATGGTGCTGTGGCTGGATATTAGGGTGCTGTGGCTGGATATTAGGGTGCTGTGGCTGGATATTAGGGTGCTGTGGCTGGATATTAGGGTGTTGTGGCTGGATATTATGGTGCTGTGGCTGGATATTAGGGTGCTGTGGCTGGATATTAGGGTGCTGTGGCTGGATATTAGGGTGCTGTGGCTGGATATTATGGTGCTGTGGCTGGATATTAGGGTGCTGTGGTTGGATATTAGGGTGTTGTGGCTGGATATTATGGTGCTGTGGCTGGATATTAGGGTGCTGTGGCTGGATATTAGGGTGCTGTGGCTGGATATTAGGGTGTTGTGGCTGGATATTAGGGTGCTGTGGCTGGATATTAGGGTGCTGTAGCTGGATATTAGGGTGCTGTGGCTGGATATTAGGGTGCTGTAGCTGGATATTAGGGTGTTGTGGCTGGATATTATGGTGCTGTGGCTGGATATTAGGGGTGGTGTGGCTGGATATTAGGGTGCTGTGGCTGGATATTAGGGTGTTGTGGCTGGATATTAGGGTGCTGTAGCTGGATATTAGGGTGCTGTGGCTGGATATTAGGGTGTTGTGGCTGGATATTAGGGTGCTGTAGCTGGATATTAGGGTGCTGTGGCTGGATATTAGGGTGTTGTGGCTGGATATTAAGGTGCTGTAGCTGGATATTAGGGTGCTGTGGCTGGATATTAGGGTGTTGTGGCTGGATATTAGGGTGCTCTAGCTGAATATTAGGGTGCTGTGGCTGGATATTAGGGTGCTGTGGCTGGATATTAGGGGTGGTGTGACTGGATAATATAGTGGTGTGGCTGGATATTATGGTGCTGTGGCTGGATATTATGGTGCTGTGGCTGGATAATATGGTGATGGTGCTGGATATTATGGTGCTGTGGCTGGATAAAATGGTGGTGTGGCTGGATATTATGGTGCTGTGGCTGGATATTATGGTGCTGTGGCTGGATAATATGGTGATGGTGCTGGATATTATGTTGCTGTGGCTGGATATTATGGTGATGTGGCTGGATAATATGGTGATGGTGCTGGATATTATGGTGCTGTGGCTGGATAATATGGTGCTGTGGCTGGATATTAGGGGTGGTGTGGCTGGATAATATGTTGCTGTGGCTGGATAATATGGTGCTGTGGCTGGATATTAGGGATGGTGTGGCTGGATAATATAGTGGTGTGGCTGGATAATATGGTGGTGTGGCTGGATATTATGGTGCTGTGGCTGGATATTATGGTGCTGTGGCTGGATAATATGGTGATGGTGCTGGATATTATGGTGGTGTGGCTGGATAATATGGTGATGTGGCTGGATATTATGGTGCTGTGGCTGGATATTAGGGTGGTATGGTTGGACACTCCGGGGGTGTGGTTGATACTGGGGTTTAGGGGGTGTGGTTGATACTGGGGTTTAGGGGGTGTGGCTGGATAATATGGTGTTGTCGCTTCATACTAGGGGTGGTATGGTTGGATATTAGGGTGGTGTGGCTGGATAATTTGATAGTGCGGCTGGATACTAGGGTTTCTGACATAGGTTAAGTTAGGTTCGGTTGGGTTAGATTAGGATAAGATAGGTCAGGTAGGTTAGGTTATGATAAAATAGGTTTGGGGATGTTAGTTCTTACACGCACAAACAATAATCCCAATAATTTGTATAATACAACGAAAACTTTAATATTTCCTACGAGAAAAGTTTGCAAAATTTTGTTATTTCATATAAATTGCCCTTATTAGGCAAGTCTGGTAATTAGGCCCGACACTTTTACTCTTTGGATTGCATCTAGACGAAATTAACATCTGTGTAAAAAAAGTATACAATACTATTGCAATTATTATAATTGCCTACGAAAAAGTAATAAGTAATAGGGATCGAAATTTCTAAATTAGACATCGGCATCGCGCTAGGAACATTAGGCTTCATCTACTTCTGCATGGGTCATGTGCATAGAAGAGACCAACAATGACACCAATAGACGAAACCAACAGTGACATCACTAGAACAGACCAACAGTGACAAAACTAGTCCAGACCAACAGGGACACATTACTAGACCAGACCAACAGTGATACCACTACAGCAGACCAAAAGTGACACCACTGGACTAGACCAACAGTGACACCATTAGACCAGACCAACAGTGACACACCACCAGACCAGACCAGACCAACAGTGACACACCACCAGACCAGACCAGACCAACAGTGACACACCATTAGACCAGACCAACAGTGACACACCACCAGACCATACCAACAGTGACACACCACCAGACCAGACCAGACCAACAGTGACACACCACCAGACCAGACCAGACCAACAGTGACACACCATTAGACCAGACCAACAGTGACACACCACCAGACCAGACCAGACCAACAGTGACACACCACCAGACCAGACCAGACCAACAGTGACACACCACCAGACCAGACCAACAGTGACACACCACCAGACCAGACCAACAGTGACACACCACCAGACCAGACCAGACCAACAGTGACACACCACCAGACCAGACCAACAGTGACACACCACTAGACCAGACCAACAGTGACACACCACCAGACCAGACCAACAGTGACACACCACTAGACCAGACCAACATTGACACTCATACATACCCTCTAAACGAAAGGTTTACGCAGCTTATACACCAGTTGTATAAAATACATTACCAATTGCTTTAGTTTACCATGTTTTTGAAACTATATTGAACCAGATCCATTCTTACTCAAATTACAGTTAGGAAATTATTCATTTAATCCCCCCTCAAAAAATCCAATGAGATTCCATGAAAGGAAATCAACTTACTGTAATTTTCATTTAACTGTTTTATTATTATTACTGATCACCAGCACAAGCATTATTAAAAACTTAATAAACGCTTTTGATGTGACTCAATAGGTCATGATAGGAGAAAGGAGGGGGGGGGGGTGTTTGGGAGGAATAGGGAGGGGTTGAAAAGCAATAAACGAATTTCAATATTTAAATTAGAAGCTTGTGTCCAATTAAGCTTCTAATTGGAGAAGCTTCTAATTGCAGCAAACGTGATTTATAATATTCTGTAATTACATGCATAGCTACCAGTTCTCGTTTGATACTCGTAGGGGGGAAGGGGGGGGGGAGATTTGATTACAGCTATGTGGAGTCAGGGCTCAGTTCACTGTCACATTCGAGCCTTCACCTGGACGTCCCCCGAGTTTTACGTCTTAATACTAGATCTGTATAACGTAAGTCTTAAAACCTCCTCTCTCTTACCCTCATGCCAGCAGTGACCAGTGTCCCTTAATCTAGCTCCAAGCCCTACCCAAACCCTCAAACCAGATATTTATGTTGAGGCTTTACTGGGCGTTCTAAGAGACCGCCTGGTAAAGTCCAAAGAAGACTTTGACAGGCTGAAATTAAAGTGGGTTATTTATTCCATTTATTCATATTCATAAGAATATGAACTTAGAGACGTATCAGGTTATTCATATTCATAAGAATATGACCAGCATATGACATGAAAGGATTATTCATTTTCATAGGAATA
>NC_091157.1:17837961-17885461 GCF_040958095.1 Procambarus clarkii
GCCTCAGAGACACTTGGTGCATGGGGTAAAAGTGCTGCTAGCTTTTTGAAGGAGTTGGGGTCTAAGCTAATCGAAACAACTAGAGACCCTAGAGCAGCCAGTTTTCTTTTTCAGCGCCTTAGTGTGGCAATCCAGAGAGGAAATGCTCACTGCATCCATGGTTCCTGCCCGCCATCTGAGGAGCTGGAGGAGCTGTTCAACTTCTGACAAGTAGCCTTGTACCCTGCATATAATCAATATTGTATCATTTTTTGTGAAATGACATTTTTCACCTTATCCCTACAGACAAAAATCAGAAGATACAATTGACAATTTACTATAAAACCAAAAAATCGGCCAACCTACTCATGAGAACCTCTCCAGACACAAAGCAGAACGCTTTAAAAGAGACCAACGTCGTCTATGCCTTTAAATAATGCCAATAATCGTCTATGCCTTCAAACGCCCACTTGGGGACAGTAAGCCTCAAAGAACTCAGTATATAGGCAAGACAACAACATCTCTTTCCAGGCAATTAACGAGGCATAAGCAACAGGGCTCCATTAAGGAACATATAATCTCTTCCCACAACCAAACCATCACCTGAGAAATCTTAACAAACAACACAGAAATAATCGATAGATACAGCGATAGCAGGCGGCTTGACATCTGCGAGGCACTACACATCAAGAAGTCAACACCAGCAATCAACAGCCAATTAATGCACAACTATATTCTCCCCACTTCAAGACTCCGCTCCAATATAGAAGCATCAAGAAATATAAGCCAATAGGCCCTTTGCAGTTACTTCAATTCTTCTTTTTAATTTACCCAATTTATACCCATTGTTTAGTGTTCTATCTTGTGTCGAAAGTTTTGTTCACCTCATCCAAAACTGTTGTAACATATCACCTCACCCAAATGCGGGTATATAAGATGAAAGCTGTTTAAATTATAGCATAGTAGAACTCTGTTTAGTGTTTGCAGGTTATAGTTGTGTGTGTGTAAACTAAAGTCTTTGAAAATGTAATAAAGTTTTACGAAACGCGCTCGTGTCGCGTCAGACTAGAAATAAAAATGAATTTTGGAGAATTGATTTTTGATTTACCTCCAACAGTGAAAAGAAATGTATGAAAGATTGAGAAAATTCGTGTTAGAATTATTAATCTTAATTTTTCGGTCATATTTAATAATATATATATATATATATATATATATATATATATATATATATATATATATATATATATATATATATATATATATATATATATATATATATATATATATATATATATATGTATATGTATATGTATATGTATATGTATATGTATATGTATATGTATATGTATATGTATATGTATATGTATATGTATATATATATATATATATATATATATATATATATATATATATATATATATATATATATATATATATATATATATATATATATATATATCTGGGAAGGAGAGGGTGCACTCAGCGGGCAGCCAGGCGTCATCACATCTAGGCATGGCACATGTCGCACCTGACACACAGCCTCTTTCCAGCCAAGAAGATGGCCACCCAAGAGGGAACTGTCAAGTGTGTGACAGACGGTATCGTCTCAATTCAAATGGAACTGTCCGCTATCATTCTCTCAATTCAGGTGGTTGTCTAGGGTCTAGGCGCCTGCCCCGGGGCAATGACGATGGACAACCTGCTGCAGGAGCGAGGAACAATACCTCCCTCAACTTCATTTCAGCAGATAATCTGCTTGAAGCAATCAAAGCGACGTCCACCAGGACCTTGCCCCACATCCCCAAGGCTGCCCGTCATCAAGCAGCAGCCAAACTCACCAGTCTGCTGACAAAGGTCAACAATGCTCCTAGAACCATTGGAGCATGGCACAATCTCCTTCTATTTGGGAATGCATGCCTAGCATTACCGCCCAGGAGAGACAAGTCATTAGCAACCTCTGTAATCAGAGCTCTTAATGAATTCCCCAGAGCAGACAACCTGGTCCGCCTCCCCCCTCGTGCCAAGAACACCAGCCGCAGGACCACCAACAATAACTCATCTGAGAACCACAAAATGAGAGCACAGATCACCAGGAAAATAGAAGAGGGCAATACCACAGGTGCCATCAGAATCATGACCAGCGATGACACTATTGCCCCCAGGAACGCCACGACAGCAGAGGCTCTTCAAGACAAACACCCACCCAGAGCCCCCGACAGCAGCAGGGATCCCCAGGAAAACAATGCTGGCATATAACCCTTGACTGTTCGAGAATCTGAGGTGTACAAAGCAGCCATGTCTTTCCCAACAGGTTCAGCAGGGGGCTTTACAGGCCTAAGACCCCAGCACATCAAACAAATGCTGAACCCGGTGCTTGGAGATGCTGCAAAGGACCTTCTAGTGGAACTTACCAGATTCTCTAACATGTGTTTGGCTGGCGGCATCCCTGAGGACATCAGGCCTGTCTTTTATGGAGCAGCACTCTGTGCTCTAAAGAAGAAGGATAGGGGTATCAGGCCCATTGCCGTTGGCAACACCCTCCGACGCCTTGTAGCTAAGGCTGCAGTGAGATCTATCAGCCAGGAAGCAGCCACCTTGCTGAAACCTCATCAGCTCGGGTTTGGGATTCCCCTAGGTTGTGAAGCTGCAGCACATGCAGCGCGGGCTTACATTGCGGATCTTCCGGACCAGAAGGCACTAGTAAAGCTTGACTTCAAAAATGCCTTCAATCAAGTCAGACGAGACGCTGTCCTCAGGGCTGTACACAACCATTTCCGTCCCCTTTACCCATTCATCCGATCGTGCTACAGTGGGGACTCTAAGCTTCTTTTTGGGGAGCATGAAATAAACTCCTGTGAAGGTGTCCAACAAGGTGACCCCTTAGCCCCCCTCCTTTTCTGCCTAGCTATCAAAGAGGTCACTGATAGTCTGACAAGCGAGCTAAACATCTGGTACCTGGATGATGGCACTCTAGCTGGAACTCCGGAAACCATTTTGGGGGATATAAGGAAAATCCAGGAGCAGGGAGCAGCCTTAGGCCTCATTCTCAATGCATCCAAATGTGAAATAATCTCCCGCAACCCAGACATCACTGGGCAAATACAAAATGCTCTTCCAGACATTCTCGTTGTCGAACCACCGGACTGCACTCTCCTGGGTGCCCCCATTGGCCCACGAGCAATCGAGGAGGTCCTGGCTGCAAAAATCACTGACCTAAAGAGAATGCAGGACAGGATTGACAAGATTGATGCCCATGATGCTCTCTTTCTCCTTACAAGATGCCTGTCTCTCCCTAAGTTGACCTACTTTCTGAGATGTTCTCCATCCTACAGCAGCCCTAAGTTAAATGTGTATGACACCCTTCTGAGGTCCATGCTGGTGAAAGTCCTGAACCTGCCATTGGACGACTCTCAGTGGGAGCAAGCAACCCTTCCTGTAAGACTCGGCGGCCTTGGTGTCCGCACAGCCTCCCAAATTGCTCTACCAGCCTTCCTTTCCTCCTCTCATGCATCGCACGACCTCGTCAGAGATATTTTACCTGCAACCCTGAGAGATTCAGCAGGAATACACGATCCTGCTTTCACTGAATGTTCAAATCAGTGGAATGTTCTTGCAGCCCCAGCAACCATTATAGAACCAACAAAACAACACAAACAGTCCGGCTGGGACCACCCTCTAGTGGAAAAAGTAGCTGATGCCATGCTAAGCGTCGCAACATCAGACAAGGAGAAAGCCCGCCTCAGAGCAGTGCGTGCCCCCCATGCAGGAGACTTCCTCCTGGCAGTACCCATGTCTGCAATGGGCACGCGCCTAGATCCAGAATCCCTTCGTGTAGCAGTGGCCCACCGCCTTGGTGCCCCAATTCACACTGAATACAAGTGTATTTGCAACAGGGTGGAAGCAGACCAATACGGACTGCATGGGTTGCATTGCGGAAGCACAAAGGGCTGGCATGCAAGACACAACGAGGTCAATGACATCATCAAGAGAAGCCTCGTCTCAGCTGGGTGCCCAGCGGAGAGAGAACCTCGCATCCTAGGGGTCCAAAACCCGGATTTCCCAGCACTTCGCCCTGATGGCATCACCATATACTCATGGAAGGAGGGTAGACAGTTGGTGTGGGACTACACATGTGTATCCACCCTGGCTGACACCTATGTACACTTCGGAGCTGATCAAGCAGGTGGGGCGGCCAACCACAAGGAAACAGCAAAATCACTAAAGTACAGGCGACTGGAAGGTCAATACCTCTTTGTTCCCATAGCGTCTGAGACGCATGGCCCCTGGGGCAAGAGTGCCTTGGGATTTCTCAAGGAATTGGGGTCCAAGCTCATTGACGTCACCAGAGACCCAAGGGCTTCCAGTTTTTTATTTCCGCGTCTCAGTGTGGCGATCCAGAGGGGAAATGCTTGCTGCGTCCTCGGTTCCTGTCCAGAAGCGGAGGAGCTTCAAGAGATCCATAACCTTTAGGCATTTGTCTTGTATGTTTTGTAACCTTTAAATACACAATAAAGGAAAAAAAAAAAAAGGGAAGGGGGTGGTAGGAGAAAAGCACACAGAAACTGTATTGGAGGGGACCCACATTCCCTCCAATGCGTTATGTGTGGTTTCCTCCGAGGCTATGGGTCCCCCTTCTTCCAGCCAGAGGTGGTACTCCCTTCCCTATTATAAAAAAAAAAAAAAAAAAAAAAAAAAAAAAAAAATATATATATATATATATATATATATATATATATATATATATATATATATATATATATATATATATATATATATATATATATATATATATATATATATATATATTGTGACGGTAACGCGTTGGTGTTCGGCTGTTTAAGGCTAGGGGTATGGCCTCGTCACATAGTTATAAAAAAAAATAGAAAAACTGGAACTTCGTCTGTGGTAAGGTAAGGAGAAGACACACAAAACACAAGTAAACTTTAACAATGAAATTTTAATTACGTTAAATAAATCAAAACATGAATAAAATGGACAAACAAATTCTTATAATAAAATCAATCAATCAAAATAATAAGAATAATTAAATGACACAATGAAAAGTTACGTTAAGACAAAATAACAAGAAGTGCAATACAAAATTAAAGGTAAGGTGCTGGAATATTGGCTTTAAGCTACCACCTCTCTCAGTATACGCTAACGTCTAGCCGGGAGGAGTGGTAACTGCGAAAGCACAGAATATTCTGAGGTCTGAGGTCGTGGCGACCCCAGACATCAAGTAGTATGGGGGGGGGGGCGAGTGCAGTTGCAGCCAGACCGGCGACCAATCAGCGGATCCGGTAATAAGACAGGTAGTTTGGCGGTTTGAGTCTGATCAGGTGTCTCTGGCTGCATACGTTTTGCTCGCTGGCAAACCTTGCTGGTGTTGTTGTCGTTGTTGGACATTTCTTCCATAGTAGTTATATATATTTGTTGCGACGTATTTGTGGAGGGAAGAGCAGGCTCAATCTCTTGAAGGAGATTATCGTCACAACTCTCCCCCGAAGCCTGCGGTTCTGGAAGAAGTACGTCGTTATGTGGTGGAGTATTAGATGGAGTTGCTTCTACTTCATAAACTCTGGAGAGATCATGGGCTAAGATGTTGTCAGACTCTTGGTATAGCGTGTCTCCAGGTTGAATTTCTGCAGGTAGCAAGCCCATAGTAGAAGACGTTGAGATGAGAAGTGGGCGTGCTGCAGGAGGTGTAGGGTGGTGTGGTCCGTATTGATGGTGGACCGAGCACTTTTCAGGTGTGGAGTGAAGTGCTGAAGCTTCAGGATGGGGAAGAGTAGCTCCTTGCCAATTGTTCCGTAGTTCCTTGTTGCAGTAGTTGCTGACAGGTGTATTCTTCTCGCCTCGTTGCTGCATCACGACATCAACGTCGGTACCATTGGCGTCGACATGGAGGATGAGGGGCTTATCTGACGAGGTGAGAGTGGAATTAGAATAGGGCAAAGGAGTACGATTATTATCCTGAAAGCATTTGGGAAGATCATTAAGGATTTCGGAATTAGAAAGCGCTGACTCCTTGTCAGTGCTTTCGGGAGGAGAAGCTGGGAAGGTCTCACTGTGGATGTAGGGTTCTGTGAAGGTAGAACAATTAGTCAGGACAGTGGGAGGAGTACCATTATATTGCTTCAGGAGGTTGACGTGGCACAGCTGGGTCTTCCGCCGCCTATCTGGAGTCTCTATTACGTAGTTGTTATTATTCCTGCACTCTTTGACGCAGTAGGGTCCTGAAAACCTGTTTTGTAAAGGTGAACCTGGGATAGGGAAATAGGCAAGGACGAAGTCTCCCGGCTTGAATTTTCTTACTTTGCTGGTCTGGTCGTAATGAGTCTTCATTCTCACCTGGGCTTTCAATAGATTATTATGGGCAAAACGGTGGACTCTCTCTAGAATGTGTTGAAGGTTTTGAAGAAACTGGGGCACATTCTGATGCTCACTGAAGGTGGCATCTCTGAGAGAGTCTTTGAAAGCCTTAAGGGGAGTACGGCACTTACGGCCGTAGAGCATCTCATAAGGAGATACTCCTAGGGACTCATTGGGGAGACTTCTGAAAATACACATTATAAGGTCAATCTGCTTATCCCAATCCTTCGAGGTTTCACTACAAAACTTTTTCAAGAGTGCTTTGATAGTCTGATGACTACGTTCAAGAGAACCCTGTGAAGCAGGATGATAGGGGCTGGACAATACCTGTTTGATGTTGAACTCCTCCAGTGTCCTTTTGAAGAGATCACTGGTGAAGTTGGTACCACAGTCGCTTTGAATCTCCCTGGGAAATCCGTATTGAGTGAAGATCTTCAATAGATGTTTTATAACCGTAGCAGCCGTGATGTTCTTCACTGGAACTGCTATGGGAAATCTGGTGGTAGGACACAGGATGGTTAGGATGTAGGCGTTACCTGAACTGGTCCGAGGTAAAGGACCAACACAGTCTATTATGAGTCTGTGGAAAGGTTCCGCAGGCACCTGTATGGGAATCAGTGGCGCTCTGGGAATGGAGATGTTCGGTTTGCCTGCCATCTGACATGTATGACACTGTTTTACGTACTGTTTGACGTTATTTACCATACCTGACCAGTAGTAGTCTTGACGAATCCCATGGTAAGTCTTGTTGAAGCCGTAGTGGGAGAATGCTCCGTGGGCCAGGTGTAGAATAGTGGGCCCCAGGCTGGTGGGAATCACAAGTTGTTCGATGTTGGCCCAATCGTCCTCCTCCTTCAGTTTACTGGGTCTATACCTGCGGTAGAGCAAGTCGTTCTCTAGGAAGAACCCAGGAATACTGTCGGGTTGAGTCTCAGCCTGGAAAAACAATGGTGTTAAAGTAAGATCTTCCCTCTGCAACTTACGGAACTCCAACTTGGTCAGATGCAGGGGGAGTTTCTGAGGGTCTTGAGGGACAGCGGTAGCAGTAGAGTCAGCTGGCTGTGGACGTGCGGCTTGTGCACGGGTGGTCACGAGAACCGGAGGAGAAACTTCACCACTCTCTTGAACCTCTGCTGGAACATACTCTAGAATAGGGTTACTTGGCACAGAGTTACACACCTGGGGTTTGTCCATGACGATCAGGTTGGTCGGTTGCAGGTCTTCTGCCAAGTCGTTGCCTAGGAGAAGTTGCACTCCAGGCATGGGAAAAGGCTTTTCCCTGACGGCGACTTGGACTTCCCCGTTCACGTAGGGACAATCCAGGTGGACTCTGGCGAGAGGGTATGGAGTGGTAGCAGTGAGGTCAGTGATGAAGACAGTTTCTCCGGTGTAGGTGATGTTGGGCACAGCCGACTTCAAGATGATCGATTGTAGAGCCGCTGTGTCCCTCAAGATCTTCAATTTGAAACGTCCCTCCGGATTTGAACCGTTGGCAGAGACAGTTTCAGTATACAGGTGGTTACTGAAAAGAGAAAGATCATTAACATCAACACCAACATTCATCACAGGCTTACCGGACTTAGGAGGAGTTGGTTTGGGTCTTTGTTGGTCAGTGATTCCCTTGTATTGAGACTTACCACACTTGTCTATGGTATGTCCATAGAGTCTACAATACTTGCAGTACAGTTGTGAACCAGCTTGATCGGGGCTCACCTTCTCATAACTGTACCACGACTTCTTACTGGAGGATGGTTCGGGTGTCAGCCGGTGGATGAGGCTGTAAGTGTCAGCCGACTTAGCACACTTCAGGTAGTCGGTTTCTTCTTTATCTGCTAAGTAGAGGCGGACAGGAGGCGGCACACGTCTCAAGAATTCTTCAACAAGCATCAGGTTGACGAGTTCTGTAAAAGTAGAGACATGTGCTGCTTCCAGCCATTTCATGAAATACCTCCGTTTCGTGTTAGCAAATTCAAGGAAGGTAGTGGTACTTGCCTTCAGGTGGTCACGGAATTTCCTTCTATAACTTTCGGTGGAAAGTAGGTAGGCGTCCAACACTGCTTGTTTCAGAGTGTGGTAGTCATTCTCAGACGCCAGAGTACTGAGTGTGACTGCAGCTCTACCTGTAAGATGGACTCTGAGAAGTGTGGCCCATTGGTCGACAGGCCAACTGAGTTGATTAGCAAGGGTTTCAAAGGTGGTGAAAAACACATCAACTTCTGCTTCTACAAAGGATGGCATTAACTTACTTGCATGTGATATATTAAAACTGACGGGAAGATTGGCAGTAGCTTGCTGGCGTTGAGCGAGGTGTGAAGTCTCCAACGTGTATTCTCGTTGACGACACTCAAGAGCCAGAGTCGCTTGTTGCTTGTCATGTTCACGTTGTATCTCCAACTCGCGTTGTTTTGTTTCAAGCTGCACTTGTTCCCGCTCACGGAGCTTTGCAAACTCACGTTCCTTGAGGGCGATTTCTTCCCTTCTTAAGGCAGCCTCACGTTCTTGTTCTTCCCTTCGTATGGCAGCTGCTTCTCTTTGCTGCTCACGTTCAATCTTGGCCAGCTCTAGTTTAAGTTTTATCGTTGCCAAGTCAGTTTTCTCTGCAATATAGTAAGTTTCATGAGTTTCAGAGTCTATCTTACCTTGCTCTAAATAGTAATCCAGCAACAGGTTGTGTAGGTCATTTTTGTTGGCTTGGTAGGGAACTTCTAGTTGATACTCATGTGCAAGAGTTTGTAATTCAGTCTTCTTGGCACGACTTAAAGTCCCTATTTCACCTGCTGGATTTGCACGGAAAGCTTGGAGACGAAACATGGTGAAATTAGCAAATAAAGGTACACGAATATTCAATAGTGAATGTCAGAAACAGGACAACGTGGCAACTGGTACCTATCCTGTGAGATCTTTAACAATTAAAGTTAAGTAAAAGATGTTAAATGATTAAATTAAATCAAGGGCGCAGGAAATCTTGTACCCGGTACTCATGTAAGAGGATAAGGGCAAGAAAATCCTACTAACAAATGAAACAAAGTTTCGAAAACAAATGAAACAATTAAATGCCTCAAAAGTAAAATTGGTAGTCCAAGGATGTAGGCATACCTTGCCAAGTCTCTATAGGACATAAAGCAAGTTTTTCCTACTGAATTTAATATGATACTTACAGAATTAGCGTACTTTTGTGCTCTGAAAAAGTAAGCTAATTCCCTACCGTTGTATGTATCATCATCTCTGACTGACGTGTAGGGGTGCGAGGTGTCAACTGGTGACGAGAACTGCTGCTGAGGTCCCAATTCAGCAACTAAAGTTCGAGCTAGAGGAACTATGGCCCTCTTTGTCCTCCTACAGTCAGATTGCAGAAGATTGGGTACTCTTGACCCGGGGCAGACCACAGTACCAGGGTACCAATATGATGATCTGTCAAAATGAGAAATATTCGAGGGACAAAGATGGTAAACACGAGTAATAACACGGAGGGAGAGATGACCAATTAAGAGTATGACTGCGGCCTACAGTCACCACGTAATCCAAAGTTGTCTCACCTTCACCATATGTTACTCCCGTAATGCACAATACACTGCACCTTATAAAAAAATGAAATTAAATATGAAAAATAGTAAAGCTACGTTAACAAAGTTAAATACGCTTACCATAAATTACCACTTGGCACCAGTACCTGAGTGAAGCTCCCGGACAGGCCCCCATATAACTTGTGACGGTAACGCGTTGGTGTTCGGCTGTTTAAGGCTAGGGGTATGGCCTCGTCACATAGTTATAAAAAAAAATAGAAAAACTGGAACTTCGTCTGTGGTAAGGTAAGGAGAAGACACACAAAACACAAGTAAACTTTAACAATGAAATTTTAATTACGTTAAATAAATCAAAACATGAATAAAATGGACAAACAAATTCTTATAATAAAATCAATCAATCAAAATAATAAGAATAATTAAATGACACAATGAAAAGTTACGTTAAGACAAAATAACAAGAAGTGCAATACAAAATTAAAGGTAAGGTGCTGGAATATTGGCTTTAAGCTACCACCTCTCTCAGTATACGCTAACGTCTAGCCGGGAGGAGTGGTAACTGCGAAAGCACAGAATATTCTGAGGTCTGAGGTCGTGGCGACCCCAGACATCAAGTAGTATGGGGGGGGGGGGGCGAGTGCAGTTGCAGCCAGACCGGCGACCAATCAGCGGAGCCGGTAATAAGACAGGTAGTTTGGCGGTTTGAGTCTGATCAGGTGTCTCTGGCTGCATACGTTTTGCTCGCTGGCAAACCTTGCTGGTGTTGTTGTCGTTGTTGGACATTTCTTCCATAGTAGTTATATATATTTGTTGCGACGTATTTGTGGAGGGAAGAGCAGGCTCAATCTCTTGAAGGAGATTATCGTCACAATATATATATATATATATATATATTGTGACGATAATCTCCTTCAAGAGATTGAGCCTGCTCTTCCCTCCAAATACGTCGCTACAAATCTATACAAAACTAATATGGAAGAAATATTCAACAACGACAACAACATCTCCAAGGTTTGCCAGAGAGCAAAACGTATGCAGCCAGGAACACCTGCTCCACCTCGAACCGCCAAACTACCTGTCTTGTCGCCTGCTCCTCGCTGATTGGCTGCGGGTCTAGCTGCAACTGCACTCCACCCACCATACTACTTGATGTCTGGGGCCGCCACGACCTCAGTCTTCAGAATATTCAGTGCTTTCATACGGTTAACACGTCTTCTTGGTAGACTGAGCTGTGGCTTACGTGTACTAAGAGAGGTGATAGCTTAAAGCCAATATTCCTGCACCTCTCATTTTATTGTATATTGCACAACTTGTTATTGCTCACTTGTCTTAACGTAACTTTTCATTTTGTCATTTAATTATTCTTATTATTTTGATTGATTGATTTTATTATACGAATTTGTATGTCCATTTTATTCATGTTTTGTTTTTCTAATGTAATTAAAATTGCATTGTTAAAATTTACTTGTGTTTTGTGTGTCTTCTCCTTACCTTACCACAGACGAAATTCCAGATTTTCTATTTTTTTTATTCTATGTGACGAGGCCATACCCCTAGCTTTGAACAGCCGAACACCAACGCGTTACCGTCACAATATATATATATATATATATATATATATATATATATATATATGCGAACAAGCCTGAATGGTCCCCAGGACAATATGCAACTGAAAACTCACACCCCAGAAGTGACTCGAACCCATACTCCCAGGAGCCACGCAACTGGTATGTACAAGACGCCTTAATCCACTTGACCATCACGACCGGACATAATGAGGTGATAGCCGAGGCTATTTGAACCACCCCACCGCCGGCACTCGGATAGTAATCTTGGGCATAGCATTTTACCAAATCACCTCATTCTTTGGGGCACACGTGAGGAACACAAATGCGAACAAGCCTGAATGGTCCCCAGGACAATATGCAACTGAAAACTCACACCCCAGAAGTGACTCGAACCCATACTCCCAGGAGCCACGCAACTGGTATGTACAAGACGCCTTAATCCACTTGACCATCACGACTGGACATAATGAGGTGATAGCCGAGGCTATTTGAACCACCCCACCGCCGGCACTCGGATAGTAATCTTGGGCATAGCATTTTACCAAATCACCTCATTCTTTGGGGCACACGTGAGGAACACAAATGCGAACAAGCCTGAATGGTCCCCAGGACAATATGCAACTGAAAACTCGCACCCCAGAAGTGACTCGAACCCATACTCCCAGGAGCCACGCAACTGGTATGTACAAGACGCCTTAATCCACTTGACCATCACGACCGGACATAATGAGGTGATAGCCGAGGCTATTTGAACCACCCCACCGCCGGCACTCGGATAGTAATCTTGGGCATAGCATTTTACCAAATCACCTCATTCTTTGGGGCACACGTGAGGAACACAAATGCGAACAAGCCTGAATGGTCCCCAGGACAATATGCAACTGAAAACTCACACCCCATATTGACAATAATATAATATAATATTAACTCATATTGTCCTGGGGACCATTCAGGCTTGTTCGCATTTGTGTTCCTCACGTGTGCCCCAAAGAATGAGGTGATTTGGTAAAATACTATGCCCAAGATTACTATCCGAGTGCCGGCGGTGGGGTGGTTCAAATAGCCTCGGCTATCACCTCATTATGTCCGGTCGTGATGGTCAAGTGGATTAAGGCGTCTTGTACATACCAGTTGCGTGGCTCCTGGGAGTATGGGTTCGAGTCACTTCTGGGGTGTGAGTTTTCAGTTATATATATATATATATATATATATATATATATATATATATATATATATATATATATATATATATATAATATATATATATATATAATATATATATATATATATATATATATATATATATATATATATAATATATATATATATATATATATATATATATATATATATATATATATATATATATATATATATATATATATATATATTTTAATCACGTGTTTATTTTCGTGATATACACACACACACACACATATATATATATATATATATATATATATATATATATATATATATATATATATATATATATATATATATATATATATATATATATATATATATATTTTAATTGGGTACCACCTCTGGTGCCAATGTGGGGACCCATAGCCTCGGAGAAGAAAATAAAAAGTATTCAGAGGAGACCTTGTGGTTTCTCACTGAACACTAATATTATCTTCTCCTACCACCCCCATTCTTTTGTATGTACACATATATATTTACTTTATTTGAACTTTGTTACAAAAAAGGAGTTACATATGGGTTACAAAGATGGTTATCATAGATTGTCGAGTTCCTCCAGCTCCTCAGATGGCGGGCAGGAACCCTGGATGCAGTGCGCATTTCCCCTCTGTATCGCCACACTGAGGCGCTGGAAAAGAAAGCTTGCAGCTCTCGGGTCCCTTGTTGTTTCAATGAGCCTAGAACCCAGTTTCTTCAAAAAACTGGTAGCACTTTTACCCCAGGCGCCGAGTGTCTCAGAAGCAATGGGGACAAAATTGTAGTGGTGATCCAGTTCTCTATACTTACGAGATTTGGCTGCTTCCCTGTGGGTGGCAGCGCCACCTGGTTGTGCAACACTGAGGTTAATGTAGGTGTTAGCCAGGGTTGATATGCACGTGTAGTCCCATACCAACTGCTTGCCATTCTTCCAGGGGTTCACTGTGATACCATCCGGGCGACCAATAAGAGCATCAGAGTTACAGGGCGTTAGGTAACGGGACTCTCTTTCAGCTGGGCATCCAGCTGTGATGAGGCTCCTCTTGATGATGTCGTTAACTTCACTGTGCCTCGAGTGCCATCCCCCTGTGCTTTGGCAGAGTAGGCCATGGTGGCCGTACCTGTCAGCCACCACCTCGCCGCAAATACACCTATATCTGGTGTGGATTGGGGCAGCAAGGCGGAGGGCCACAGCAATTCGGAGGGCGTGTGGTGTGAGACGCGTGCCAGTTGCCGACATTGGGGTTGCTAACAGGAAATCCCCTGCATGTAGGGCTGCTACTGCTGTGAGGCGAGCAATGTCGTGTTGTGTTGTTGCAGCACCCAGGCACTCTGCAGCAACTTGGTCTACAATGGGACCATCCCAGCTGGATTGCTTGTGGGCTTTTGGGGATGGTGGTTGAGGTGATTGGCCTGCCCGAGAGGCCCACTCTGTGGCACAGTGTGTAAAATTGGGATCATATACACCTGCCAGCTGATGTAAGTGGGCAGGTAGAATTTCCTTCACAAGGTCGTCGGATGCTGATAAGGAGGACAGGAAGGCTGGAACAGCGATTTGCGTTGCTGTTCGAACTCCGAGGCCCCCAAGTCTTATGGGAAGAGAGGCTTGTTTCCACTGTAGGTCATCGAGAGAGAGGTTAAGGGCTTTTTCTAGCATTGATTTCAGTAACCGGTCATACTCACTTAGTTTTTGGCTACTGTAAGATGGTGAACACCTCAGAAAGTAGGTTAACCTGGGGAGGGACAGACATCTGGTGATGAGGTAGAGTGCATCATGAGCATCAATATCCTCAATCCTCCCATCCATCCTCTTAAGGTCGGCGATTTTCTTATCAAGGACCTCATCGATGGCTTTCAACCCCAGGGGAGCTCCTAGGAGTGTGCTGTCTTCAGGTTTAGTTGTATGGATATTTGGCAGAAGACCCTCTATTCTCTCTACGATGCCCTGGTTGGAACATATTATTTCACATTTAGAAGGGTTCAGGGTGAGGCCTAAAACTGCACCTTGCTCCTGGATTTTTTTGATGTCCTCCAGGAGGGGAGTCTTGGGAACCAGCTAGGGTACCATCATCCAAGAACCAGATGTTAAGCTCGCTGGACAGGACCTCTGTGACTTGTTTGATGACTAAGCAGAAAAGGAGAGGAGCAAGGGGGTC
The DNA here is from genome assembly GCF_040958095.1 of Procambarus clarkii. Classification (NCBI taxonomy): domain Eukaryota; kingdom Metazoa; phylum Arthropoda; class Malacostraca; order Decapoda; family Cambaridae; genus Procambarus; species Procambarus clarkii. The sequence continues at coordinate 17,852,749 of NC_091157.1, forward strand.
ACCCTGTTGGACGCCTTCTCGCGAGTCAATTTCATGTTCGCCAAAAAGTAGCTTAAGATCCATACTGTAGCATGAATGTACAAAAGGGTAGAGGGAAAGGAAATGACTATGAACCGCACAGAGTACAGCATCCCTCCGCACCAAATTGAAGGCATTTTTTAAATCTAGCTTGATAAGGGCCTTTTCGTCTGTGATGTTGGCGATGCAGGCTCGAGCTGCATGGGCTGCCGCCTCACACCCTTGTGGAATGCCAAACCCGAGCTGTTTTGGCTTCAGCATATTGGCCGCTGCATCACTAACTGTTCTTGCAGCTGCCTTTGCGACGAGACGCCGGAGAGAATTGCCCACAGCTATTGGCCTGATCCCTCCATCCTTTTTCTTTAGAGCACAGAGAGATGCTCCAAAAAAGATAGGTCTTATGGACGCTGGTATGTTGCCAGCTAGACATGTGTTGGTGAATCTGGTTAGTTCCACCAAGAGGTTCTTTGCAATGTCACCCAGTGCAGCGTTGAGCATTTGCTTGAGGTGGTTGGGTTTTAGTCCTGTGAACCCACCTGCTGATCCTGTAGGGAAGGACATGGCTGCTTTATGGACCACAGATTCAGCCACCCAGAGAGGTTCTGCTCCGGTAGCCCCCACTTGTACAATGTCGTCCTCACGCGGAGCCCTGGGTGGGTGTTTCTCCCTTAGGGCTTGAGCTGTTGCGGCATCTCTGTCGGCAATTGAGTCCTCACTGGTGATGACTCGTATTGCGCCAATAGTGTTTCCTTCTTCTATTTTCTTGGTGACTGATGTTCTGATTTTTGATGTCTCGGATATGCCACTGTTGCTCTTCCTGCCGTGGGTGTTTCTCGCGCGAGTGGGAAGGCGCACCTGGTTGTCCTCCCTGGGAAAATCATTTATAGCTTTGATGACTGAGGCAGCTAAGGTTTTGTCTCTCCTTGCAGGGGTGGCTAGACATATGTTGCCAAACATTAGGAGGTTGTGCCATGCTTGGGTCGTTCCAGGAGAGTCGTTGACCTTTCTCAGGAGGGCAGATAATTTGGCTGTTGCATTGGGGCGGGCTGCTTTAGGGATGTGTTGCAAGGTTCTGGCCGATGTTGCTTTCATAGCTTCTAATAAATATATATATATATATATATATGTGTGTGTGTGTGTGTGTGTGTGTGTGTGTGTGTGTGTGTGTGTGTGTGTGTGTGTGTGTGTGTGTGTGTGTTGTACCTAGTAGCCAGAACGTCGTACTCGGCCTGATATGCAAGGCCCGATTTGCCTAATAAGCCAAGTTTTCCTGAATTAATATATTTTCTCTAATTTTTTTCTTAGGAAATGATAAAGCTACCCATTTCATTATGCATGAGGTCAATTTTTTTTATTGGAGTTAAAATTAACGCAGATATTTGACCGAACCCAACCAACCCTACCTAACTTAACCTAACCTATCTTTATAGGTTAGGTTAGGTTAGGTAGCCGAAAAAGTTATGTTAGGTTAGGTTAGGTAGGTTTGGTAGTCGAAAAACAATTTATTCATGAAAACTTGGCTTATTAGGAAAATCGGGCCTTGCATAGTAGGCTGAGAAGTGCGTTCTGGCTACAAGGTACGACATATATATACATATATATATATATATATATATATATATATATATATATATATATATATATATATATATATATATATATATATATATATATGTCGTACCTAGTAGCCAGAACGCACTTCTCAGCCTACTATGCAAGGCCCGATTTGCCTAATAAGCCAAGTTTTCCTGATTTAATATATTTTCTCTAAATTTTTTCTTATGAAATGATAAAGCTACCCATTTCATTATGTATGAGGTAAATTTTTTTTTATTGGAGTTAAAATTAATGTAGATATATGACCGAACCTAACCAACCCTACCTAACCTAACCTAACCTATCTTTATAGGTTAGGTTAGGTTAGGTAGCCGAAAAAGTTAGGTTAGGTTAGGTTAGGTAGGTTAGGTAGTCGAAAAACAACTGATTCATGAAAACTTGGCTTATTAGGCAAATCGGGCCTTGCATAGTAGGCTCAGAAGTGCGTTCTGGCTACTAGGTACGACATATATATATATATATATATATATACATATATATATATATATATATATATATATATATATATATATATATATATATATATATATATATATATATATATATATATATATTATTAAATATGACCGAAAAAGTAAGATTAATAATTCTAACACGAATTTTCTCAATCTTTCGTACATTTCTTTTCACTGTTGGAGGTAATTCAAAAATCAATTCTCCAAAATTCATTTTTATTTCTAGTCTGACGCGACACTTGAGCGCGTTTCGTAAAACTTATTACATTTTCAAAGACTTTACACATACACAACTGAATAGAACTTACATATCTCCGATTTGTTTATATCTACATTAGAGTGAGGTGGATGGTGTAAGGTGGTATTTAATAGGGTATTAATTTCATCAACACAAGACAGAACACGAAACAATGGGTATTGAAATGGAAGTGATTGTAAAAAGCCTATTGGTTCATATTTCTTGATGCTTCTATATTGGAGCGGAGTCTTGAGGTGGGTAGAATATAGTTGTGCATTAATTGGCTGTTGATTGCTGGTGTTGACTTCTTAATGTGCTGTGCCTCGCAAACGTCAAGCCGTCTGCTATCGCTGTATCTATCGATGATTTCTGTGTTGTTTACTAGGATTTCTCTGGCGATGGTTTGGTTGTGGGAAGAGAATATATGTTCCTTAATGGAGCCCTGTTGCTTATGCATCGTTAAACGCCTAGAAAGAGATGTTGTTGTCTTGCCTTTATACTGGGTTTTTTGGAGCTTACAGTCCCCAAGTGGGCATTTGAAGGCATAGACGACGTTGGTCTCTTTTAAAGCGTTCTGCTTTGTGTCTGGAGAGTTTCTCATGAGTAGGCTGGCCGTTTTTCTGGTTTTATAGTAAATCGTCAGTTGTATCCTCTGATTTTTGTCTGTAGGGATAACGTTTCTATTAACAATATCTTTCAGGACCCTTTCCTCCGTTTTATGAGCTGTGGAAAAGAAGTTCCTGTAAAATAGTCTAATAGGGGGTATAGGTGTTGTGTTAGTTGTCTCTTCAGAGGTTGCATGGCGTTTCACTTTCCTTCTTATGATGTCTTCGACGAAACCATTGGAGAAGCCGTTGTTGACTAGGACCTGCCTTACCCTACAGAGTTTTTCGTCGACTTGCTTCCATTCTGAGCTGTGGCTGAGAGCACGGTCGACATATGCATTAACAACACTCCTCTTGTACCTGTCTGGGCAGTTGCTGTTGGCATTTAGGCACATTCCTATGTTCGTTTCCTTAGTGTAGACTGCAGTGTGGAAACCTCCGCTCTTTTCCATGACTGTTACATCTAGAAAGGGCAGCTTCCCATCCTTTTCCATCTCGTAAGTGAAACGCAGCACGGAACTCTGCTCAAATGCCTCCTTCAGCTCCTGCAGATGTCTAACATCAGGTACCTGTGTAAAAATGTCGTCAACATACCTGCAGTATATGGCCGGTTTCAAGTTCATGTCGACTAAGACTTTTTGCTCGATGGTACCCATGTAGAAGTTTGCAAACAGGACACCTAGGGGAGAACCCATGGCGACCCCATCTACTTGCTTATACATGTGCCCATCCTGGCTCAAGAAGGGTGCCTCTTTAGTACAAGCTTGGAGTAGTTTCCTCAGAATATTTTCTGGTATGTCAAGAGGAGTACAGGCTGGATCACGATACACTCTGTCGGCTATCATCTCGATTGTCTCGTCCACAGGTACGTTGGTAAACAGCGATTCTACGTCCAACGAGGCTCTTATCCCTGTGGCCCGTGTGCCCCGCAGTAAGTCAACAAATTCCTTTGGAGACTTCAGGCCGGAGGCGCAAGGAACATAAGGAGTCAGCAGGCCGTTGAGTCGCTTCGCCAGTCTGTACGTGGGTGTGGGTATCTGGCTAATGATTGGCCGAAGTGGGTTTCCAGGCTTGTGTGTCTTGACATTTCCATAGGCATATCCAGGTTTATATTCCCCAATGATCTTTTGCGGGTGGAGTCCGGATTTCTTGGCGTTCACAGTTTCGATCAGTTTGTTGACCTTTGCTTTCAATTCAGCTGTAGTGTCCTTCGTTACCCTTTGGAACTTAGTTTGGTCAGAGAGTATGAGGTTCATTTTCGCCAGATATTCGTCTTTTTTAAGAATGACATATATTGGCGACTTGTCACCTCTCCTGACAACTATCTCCTTGTTCTGACGAAGGCTTTTCGCTGCCGCTTTGAGCTCGGGGGCAGTATGGTGTTTCTGTAATTGCCATACCATACTGTCCCCCGAGCTCAAAGCGGCAGCTAAAAGCCTTCGTGAGAACAAGGAGATAGTTGTCAGGAGAGGTGACAAGTCGCCAATATATGTCATTCTTAAAAAAAAAGGCGTATATCTGGCGAAAATGAACCTCATACTCTCTGACCAAACTAAGTTCCAAAGGGTAACGAAGGACATTACAGCCGAATTGAAAGCAAAGGTCAACAAACTGATCGAAACTGTGAACGCCAAGAAATCCGGACTCCACCTGCCAAAGATCATTGGGGAATATAAACCTGGATATGCGTATGGAAATGTCAAGACACACAAGCCTGGAAACCCACTTCGGCCAATCATTAGCCAGATACCCACACCCACGTACAGACTGGCGAAGCGACTCAACGGCCTGCTGACTCCTTATATTCCTTGCGCCTCCGGCCTGAAGTCTCCAAAGGAATTTGTTGACTTACTGCGGGGCACACGGGCCACAGGGATAAGAGCCTCGTTGGACGTAGAATCACTGTTTACCAACGTACCTGTGGACGAGACAATCGGGATGATAGCCGACAGAGTGTATCGTGATCCAGCCTGTACTCCTCTTGACATACCATAAAATATTCTGAGGAAACTACTCCAAGCTTGTACTAAAGAGGCACCCTTCTTGAGCCCGGATGGGCACATGTATAAGCAAGTAGATGGGGTCGCCATGGGTTCTCCCCTAGGTGTCCTGTTTGCAAACTTCTACATGGGTACCATCGAGCAAAAAGTCTTAGTCGACATGAACTTGAAACCGGCCATATACTGCAGGTATGTTACGACATTTTTACACAGGTACCTGATGTCAGACATCTGCAGGAGCTGAAGGAGGCATTTGAACAGAGTTCCGTGCTGCGTTTCACTTACGAGATGGAAAAGGATGGGAAGCTGCCCTTTCTAGATGTAACAGTCATGGACAAAATTTTTTATTTTTTGTGCTTTATTATGCATTTGATGGTTACAAGATATACATGAGTTGATACAAAAATAATAATGCAAAAAGGTGATAAAAGGTTATGGATCTCTTGAAAAACACAACAATGGGAAACATTGATGAATGTCACAGTCGGGTTCGATCATTGTTGCAAGTCAAACACTCCTTCGAATTCCTCTGAATATATATATATATATATATATATATATATATATATATATATATATATATATATATATATATATATATATATATATATATATATATATATATATATATATATATATGTCGTACCTAGTAGCCAGAATGCACTTCTCGGCCTACTATGCAAGGCCCGATTTGCCTAATAAGCCAACTTTTCCTGAATTAATATATTTTCTCTAATTTTTTTCTTATGAAATGATAAAGCTACCCATTTCATTATGCATTAGGTCAATTTTTTTTATTGGAGTTAAAATTAACGTAGATATATGACCGAACCTAACCAACTCTACCTAACATAACCTAACCTATCTTTATAGGTTAGGTTAGGTAGCCGAAAAAGTTAGGTTAGGTTAGGTTAGGTAGGTTAGGTAGTCGAAAAACAATTAATTCATGAAAACTTGGCTTATTAGGCAAATCAGGCCTTGCATAGTAGGCTGAGAAGTGCGTTCTGGCTACTAGGTACGACATATATATAATATATATATATATATATATATATATATATATATATATATATATATATATATATATATATATATATATATATATATATATATATATATATATATATATATATGTCGTACCTAACAGCCAGAACGCACTTCTCAGCCTACTATTCAAGGCCCGATTTGCCTAATAAGCCAAGTTTTCATGAATTAATGTTTTTTAGTCTACCTAACCTACCTAACCTAACCTAACCTAGCTTTTTTCGGCTACCTAACCTAACCTTACCTATAAATATAGGTTAGGTTAGGTTAGGTAGGGTTGGTTAGGTTCGGTCATATATCTACATTAATTTTAACTCCAATAAAAAAAAAATGACCTCATACATAGAGAAAAGGGTTGCTTTATCATTTCATAAGAAAAAAATTATTGTAAATATATTAATTCAGAAAAACTTGGCTTATTAGGCAAATCGGGCCTTGAATAGTAGGCTGAGAAGTGAGTTCTGGCTACTAGGTACGACATATATATATATATATATATATATATATATATATATATATATATATATATATGTCATACCTAGTAGCCAGAACGCACTTCTCACCCTACTAGGCAAGGCCCGATTTGCCTAATAAGCCAAGTTTTCCTGAATTAATATATTTTCTCAAATATTTTTCTTATGAAATGATAAAGCTACCAATTTCATTATGTATGCGGTCAATTTTTTTTCATTGGAGTTAAAATTAACGTAGATATATGACCGAACCTAACCAACCCTACCTAACCTAACCTAACCTATCTTTATAGGTTAGGTTAGGTTAGGTAGCCGAAAAGGTAGGTTAGGTTAGGTTAGGTTAGGTAGGTTAGGTAGTCGAAAAATAATTAATTCATGAAAACTTGGCTTATTAAGCAAATCGGGCCTTGCATAGTTGGCCGAGAAGTGCGTTCTGGCTACTAGGTACGACATATATATATATATATATATATATATATATATATATATATATATATATATATATATATATATATATATATATGCGAACAAGCCTGAATGGTCCCCAGGACAATATGCAACTGAAAACTCACACCCCAGAAGTGACTCGAACCCATACTCCCAGGAGCAACGCAACTGGTATGTACAAGGCGCCTTAATCCACTTGACCATCACGACCGGACATAATGAGGTGATAGCCGAGGCTATTTGAACCACCCCACCGCCGGCACTCGGATAGTAATCTTGGGCATAGCATTTTACCAAATCACCTCATTCTTTGGGGCACACGTGAGGAACACAAACGCATTTGTGTTCCTCACGTGTGCCCCAAAGAATGAGGTGATTTGGTAAAATGCTATGCCCAAGATTACTATCCGAGTGCCGGCGGTGGGGTGATTCAAATAGCCTCGGCTATCACCTCATTATGTCCGGTCGTGATGGTCAAGTGGATTAAGGCGTCTTGTACATACCAGTTGCGTTGCTCCTGGGAGTATGGGTTCGAGTCACTTCTGGGGTGTGAGTTTTCAGTTATATATATATATATATATATATATATATATATATATATATATATATATATATATATATATATATATATATATATATATATATATATATATATATATATATATATATATATATATATATTGTGACGGTAACGCGTTGGTGTTCGGCTATTCAAAAGCCAGGGGTGTGGCTTCGTCACATATAGAAACAAAAAATAGAAAATCTGGAACTTCGTCTGTGGTAAGGTAATGAGAAGACACACAAAACACAAGTAAATTTAACAATGAAATTTTAATTACGTTAGAAAAGCAAAACATGAATAAAATGGACATACAAATTCGTATAATAAAATCAATCAATCAAAATAATAAGAATAATCAAATGACAAAATGAAAAGTTACGTTAAGACAAGTGAGTAATAACAAGTGAGCAATATACAATCAAATAAGAGGTGCAGGAATATTGGCTTTAAGCTATCACCTCTCTTAGTACACGTAAGCCACAGCTTAGTCTACCAACGAGACGTGTTAACCTGATGAAAGCACTGGATATTCTGGGGACTGAGGTCGTGGTGGCCCTAGACATCAAGTAGTGTTGTGGGTGGAGTGCAGTTGCAACTGGACCCGCAGCCAATCAGCGATGAGCAGGCGACAAGACAGGTAGTTTGGTGGTTCGAGGTGGAGCAGGTGTTCCTGGCTGCATACGTTTTGCGCTTCTGGCAAAACTTGGTGTTGTTGTCGTTGTTGGATATTTCTTCCATATTAGTTGTATAGGGATTTATATTGACGTATTTTGGAGGGAAGAGCAGGCTCAATCTCTTGAAGGAGATTATCGTCACAACTCTCCCCCGAAGCCTGCGGTTCTGGAAGAAGTACGTCGTTATGTGGTGGAGTATTAGATGGAGTTGCTTCTACTTCATAAACTCTGGAGAGATCATCGGCTAAGATGTTGTCAGACTCTTGGTATAGCGTGTCTCCAGGTTGAATTTCTGCAGGTAGCAAGCCCATAGTAGAAGACGTTGAGATGAGAAGTGGGCGTGCTGCAGGAGGTGTAGGGTGGTGTGGTCCGTGTTGATGGTGGACCGAGCACTTTTCAGGTGTGGAGTGAAGTGCTGGAGCTTCAGGATGGGGAAGAGTAGCTCCTTGCCAATTGTTCCGTAGTTCCTTGTAGCAGTAGTCGCTGACAGGTGTATTCTCCTCGCCTCGTTGCTGCATCACGACACCACCAACGTCGGTACCATTGGCGTCGACATGGAGGATGAAGGGCTTATCTGACGAGGTGAGAGTGGTATTAGAATATGGCAAAGGAGCACTATTAGGGTCCTGAAAATGGTTGGGATTATCAATATGGATTTTTGAATGAGAAAGCGTGGATTCCTTGTTGGTGCTTTCGGGAGGAGAAGCTGGGATGGTCTCACTATGGATGTAGGGTTCTGTGAAGGTAGAGTAATGGATTAGGACAGTGGGAGGAGTACCATTATATTGCTTCAGGAGGTTGACGTGGCACAGCTGGGTCCTCCGCCGCCTATCTGGAGTCTCGATTACGTAGTTGTTGTTGCTTCTGCACTCTTTGACGCAGTAGGGTCCTGAAAATCTGTTTTGTAAAGGAGAACCTGGGATAGGAAGATATGCAAGTACGAAGTCTCCCGGCTTAAATTTTCGTACTTTGCTGGTCTGGTCGTAATGAGTCTTCATCCTCTCCTGGGCTTTCAATAGATTATCATGGGCAAAGCGGTGGACTCTCTCTAGAATGTGTTGAAGGTTTTGAAGAAACTGGGGCACATTCTGATGCTCACTGAAGGTGGCATCTCGGAGAGAGTCTTTGAAAGCCTTAAGGGGAGTACGGCACTTACGGCCGTAGAGCATCTCATAAGGAGATACTCCTAGGGACTCATTGGGGAGACTTCTGTAAATACACATTACAAGGTCGATTTGCTTATCCCAATCCTTAGAGGTTTCACTACAAAACTTTTTCAAGAGTGCTCTGATAGTCTGATGACTACGTTCAAGAGAACCCTGTGAAGCAGGATGATAGGGGCTGGACAATACCTGTTTGATGTTGAACTCCTCCAGTGTCCTTTTAAAGAGATCACTGGTGAAGTTGGTACCACAGTCGCTCTGAATCTCCCTGGGAAATCCGTATTGAGTGAAGATCTTCAATAGATGTTTTACTACCGTAGCAGCCGTGATGTTCTTCACTGGAACTGCTATGGAAAATCTGGTGGTAGGACACAGGATGGTTAAGATATAGGCGTTACCTGAACTGGTCCGAGGTAAAGGACCAACACAGTCTATTATAAGTCTGTGGAAAGGCTCCGCAGGCACCTGTATGGGAATCAGTGGCGCTCTGGGAATGGAGATGTTCGGTTTGCCTGCCATCTGACATGTATGACACTGTTTTACGTACTGTTTGACGCTATTTACCATACCTGGCCAGTAGTAGTCTTGACGAATTCCATGGTAAGTCTTGTTGAATCCGTACTGGGAGAGTGCTCCGTGGGCCAGGTGTAGAATAGTGGGCCGCAGGCTGGTAGGAATCACAAGTTGTTCGATGTTGGCCCAATCGTCCTCCTCCTTCAGTTTACTGGGTCTATATCTGCGGTAGAGCAAGTCGTTCTCTAGGAAGAACCCAGGAATACTGTCGGGTTGAGTCTCAGCCTGGAAAAACAATGGTGTTAAAGTAAGATCTTCCCTCTGCAACTTACGGAACTTCAACTTGGTCAGATTCGGGGGTAGTTTCTGAGGGTCTTGAGGGACAGCGGTAGCAGTAGAGTCAGCTGGCTGTGGACGTGCGGCTTGTGCACGGGTGGTCACGAGAACTGGAGGAGAAACTTCATCACTCTCTTGAACCTCTGCTGGAACATACGCTAGTATAGGGTTAATTGGCACAGAGGTACACACCTGGGGTTTGTCCATGATGGTCAGGTTGGTCGGTTGCAGGTCTTCTGCCAAGTCGTTGCCTAGGAGAAGTTGCACTCCAGGCATGGGAAAAGGCTTTTCCCTGACGGCGACTTGGACTTCTCCGTTCACGTAGGGACAATCCAGGTGGACTCTGGCGAGAGGGTATGGAGTGGTAGCAGTGAGGTCAGTGATGAAGACAGTTTCTCCGGTGTAGGCGATGTTGGGCACAGCCGACTTCAAGATGATCGATTGAAGAGCCGCTGTGTCCCTCAAGATCTTCAATTTGAAACGTCCCTCCGGATTTGAACCGTTGGCAGAGACAGTTCCAGTATACAGGTGGTTACTGAAAAGAGAAAGATCATTAACATTAACACCAACATTCATCACAGGCTTACCGGACTTTGGAGGAGTTGGTTGGGTTTCTGTGTGTCAGTGGGTCCTTTGTATTGAGACTTGCCACACTTGTCTATGGTATGTCCATAGAGTCTACAATACTTGCAGTACAATTGCGAGCCAGCTTGATCGGTGCTCACTTTCTCGTAACTGTACCACGACTTCTTACTGGAGGATGGTTCTGGTGTCAGCCGGTGGATGAGGCTGTAAGTGTCAGCCGACTTAGCACACTTCAGGTAGTCGGTTTCTTCTTTATCTGCTAAGTATAGACGGACAGGAGGCGGCACACGCCTCAAGAATTCTTCAACAAGCATCAGGTTGACGAGTTCTGTAAAAGTAGAGACATGTGCTGCTTCCAGCCATTTCATATAATATCTCCGTTTTGTGTTAGCAAACTCGAGGAAGGTAGTGGTACTTGCCTTCAGGTGGTCACGGAATTTCCTTCGATAACTTTCTGTGGAGAGGAGGTAGGCGTCCAACACTGCTTGTTTCAGAGTCTGGTAGTCATTCTCAGACGCCAAAGTACTGAGTGTGACTGCAGCTCTACCTGTAAGATGGACTCTGAGAAGTGTGGCCCATTGGTCGACAGGCCAACTGAGTTGATTAGCAAGGGTTTCAAAGGTGGTAAAAAACACATCAACTTCTGCTTCTACAAAGGATGGCATTAACTTACTTGCATGTGATATATTAAAACTGACGGGAAGATTGGCAGTAGCTTGCTGGCGTTGAGCGAAGTGTGAAGTTTCCAAGGCGATTTCGCGTTGACGACACTCTAGAGCCAGAGTCGCTTGTTGCTTGTCATGTTCGCGTTGCATCTCCAACTCGCGTCGTTTGGTTTCAAGCTGTACTCGTTCCCGCTCCTGGAGTAGTGCAACCTCACGTTCCTGGAGGGCGATTCCACGTTCGTGTTCTTCTCTCCTCAAGGCAGCTTCGCGTTCTTGTTCTTCTCTCCTCAAAGCAGCTTCACGTTCTTGTTCTTCTCTCCTCAAAGCAGCTTCACGTTCTTGTTCTTCTCTTCGTATGGCAGCAGCTCGTTCTTGCTGCTCGAGGGCTTCCCTTTGCTGCTCACGTTCAATCTTGGCCAGCTCTAGTTTGAGTTTCATCGTTGCCAAATCAGTTTTATCTGCAATATAGTAAGTTTCATGAGTTTCAGAGTCTATCTTACCTTGCTCTAAGAAATGATCCAGTAACAGGTTGTATATTTCACTCTTGTTGGCTTGGTAGAGAACTGTTAGTTGATACTCATGTGCAAGAGTTTGTAATTCAGCTCTCTTGGCATGACTTAAAGTCCCTATTGCACCTGCTGGATCTGCACGGAAAGCTTGGAGACGAAACATGGTGAAATTAGCAAATAAATGTACAACGAATATACAGTTATAGTGAATATCAGAAACAGGACAACGTGGCAACTGGTACCTATCCTGTGGGATCTTTAACAATTAAAGTTAAGTAAAAGATGTAAAATGATTAATTTAAATCAAAGGCGCAGGAAATCTTATACCCGGTACTCATGTGAGAGGATAAGGGCAAGAAAATCCTACTAACAAATGAAACAGAGTTTCGAAAACAAATGAAACAGTTAATTGCCTCAAAAGTAAAATTGGTAGTCCAAGGATGTAGGCATACCTTGCAGAGTCTCTATATGACATAAGCAAGTTTTTCCTACTGAAATTAATATGATACTTACAGAATTAGCGAACTTTTGTGCTCTGAAAAAGTAAGCTAATTCCCTACCGTTGTATGTATCATCATCTCTGACTGACGTGAGGGGTGCGAGGTGTCAACTGGTGACGAGAACTGCTGCTGAGGTCCCAATTCAGCAACTAAAGTTCGAGCTAGAGGAACTATGGCCCTCTTTGTCCTCCTACAGTCAGATTGCAGAAGATTGGGTGCACTTGACCCGGGGCAGACCACAGTACCAGGGTACAAATATGATGATCTGTCAAAAATGAGAAATATCCAAGGGACAAAGATGGTAAACACGAGTAATAACACGGAGGGAGAGATGACCAATTAAGAGTATGACTGCGGCCTACAGTCACCACGTAATCCAAAGTTGTCTCACCTTCACAATATGCTACACTCGTAATGCACAATACACCGCACCATATAAAAATGAAATTGAATATGAAAAATAGTAAAACTACGTTACGAAAGTTAAACACGCTTACCATTAATTACTACTTGGCACCAGTACCTGAGTGATGCTCCTAGGACAGGCCCCCTTATAATATGTGACGGTAACGCGTTGGTGTTCGGCTGTTCAAAAGCTAGGGGTATGGCCTCGTCACATATAGAAACAAAAAATAGAAAATCTGGAACTTCGTCTGTGGTAAGGTAATGAGAAGACACACAAAACACAAGTAAATTTAACAATGAAATTTTAATTACGTTAGAAAAGCAAAACATGAATAAAATGGACATACAAATTCGTATAATAAAATCAATCAATCAAAATAATAAGAATAATCAAATGACAAAATGAAAAGTTACGTTAAGACAAGTGAGTAATAACAAGTGAGCAATATACAATCAAATAAGAGGTGCAGGAATATTGGCTTTAAGCTATCACCTCTCTTAGTACACATAAGACACAGCTTAGTCTACCAACGAGACGTGTTAACCTGGTGAAAGCACTGGATATTCTGAGGACTGAGGTCGTGGTGGCCCCAGACATCAAGTAGTGTGGTGGGTGGAGTGCAGTTGCAACTGGACCCGCAGCCAATCAGCGATGAGCAGGCGACAAGACAGGTAGTTTGGTGGTTCGAGGTGGAGCAGGTGTTCCTGGCTGCATACGTTTTGCGCTTCTGGCAAAACTTGGTGTTGTTGTCGTTGTTGGATATTTCTTCCATATTAGTTGTATAGGGATTTATATCGACGTATTTTGGAGGGAAGAGCAGGCTCAATCTCTTGAAGGAGATTATCGTCACATATATATATATATATATATATTATATATATATATATATATATATATATATATATATATATATATATATATATATATATATATATAATTATATATTATATATTATATAATATATATCATATATATATTCCCGTCACAATATATATATTGTGACGGGAAAGTGTAGGAGTGTAGATGTTCGGCAGTCCTCTTAATGGCTGGTGTCAATGTCTGTCACATTTACAAAAAAAGAGACTCCTTGGCTGTTGTCTGTGGTAGAGTAAGGGAAGACATGCAAAACACATAGTATGAACAATGAAACTTTAATTAAGTGGAAAGCAAATTTAAAAACAAAGACAATCCATTGGGTATGTACAGTGCAAACAAGTCATAAAAATTAAGAACAGGGATAAATTACTCTAGGAATAATAGAAAGACAAAATGACTTAAACAGGTGCTGAGAATATAGCGCTAGCTGGGAACCTCCACCAATAAACAGGACGTGTATCAGTTGGTTGTTTACAGCTTGAGAGCACAAGGATATTCTGGCTTCAGTGGCAGGTTCAAGCCCAGACATCGACTTAGGTAGAGGGCGCTGAGGTGCAGAGGTGCAGAGGTGCAGGTGTGCAGATGGCGGGTTACCAATCAGAAGCAGGCAGGCTGGAATGGTAGTTTGCTGGTTGACGGCGGGCGAGCCGGCATGGAGGGAGTGTGGAGTGGGGGTTTAGGGTACGTTTTTGCCTCCTGGTCAAAACGTTTTGTGCTACTGGTAGACGTATCTTGAAGGTAGCATCTTATTCTTGTATATGTGTAAGGAACTTTATGTAGGGAAGAGCAGGCTCAATCTCTCTTGAAAGAGATATCGTCACAACTCTCCCCCGAAGCCTGCGCTTACGGGTGAAGTTACGTCTTCAGGTGGTAGAGTGGTAGGTGGACCTGCCTCTACCTCATAGACTCTGGAGAGGGCGTCTGCTATGATGTTGGCAGAACCCTTGATGTAGAAATTCTCCAGGTTGAAATTCTGCAGATATAAAGACCATCGTAGAAGTCTTTGATTGTTGAATTGGGCTTGCTGCAAGAAGCGTAGGGGATTGTGGTGCGAGTAGATGGTGGTAGACCGAGCACCTTGTAGGTACGATGCAAAGTGCTGTAAATTCAGGACGATGGAGAGTAGCTCCTTTTCGATAGTGCTGTAATTCTTCTGGTGTGGTTTTAACTTGTAGCTGTAGTAGCTAACAGGTAGAACCTCCTCGCCTCGTTGTTGCATCAGGACGCCCCCGATGCCGGTACCAATAGCGTCGACATGGAGGGTGAACGGCTTTGTGATATCTGGCGAGGCGAGAATAGGATTAGAACAGAGCAGAGATTTAAGTTGTTCAAAAGCAATGGTTTGCTGAATGGTCCAATGATACCGTTGCTTGGGGCTGGTTACAGTGATCAATGGTGTCGCTACCGTACTAAAATTCTTCCCAAACCTACGGTAGTAGGAGGCAAGACCAAGTAAACGCAGGAGCTGCTTCCTGGTGGTATGCTGTGGGTAATGCTGGATGGCTTGAGTGTGTACGTTTAACGGAGCTAGGCTGCCACTCCCTATCACATGACCAAGATAACGCACTTTACCTTTAGCAAAGGTGGACTTGCCCAAGTTGATGGTGAGGCCGGCTGTCAGGAGCTTGGCGAACAATCATTGCAGCTGGAGTAGATGTTCGTCCCAGGTGTTAGTTGCTACAACGATATCATCCAAGAAAGCGTAGGTGTTATCTAAGCCATGGATGACGCGGTTGACAGCTCGCTGGAAGGTGGCCGGGGCATTACATAGTCCAAATGGAAGGCGTTCATATCTTGCGGTTTCGGCACCAAGATGCAGGGTAAGACCCAAGGGAACTCACAAGGGGTGGCCAGCCCATGATCCAGGAGGTACTGTACTTCAGCACGCATAACTTCCTTTTTGCTCGGGCTGATTCGGTAGAAAGGTTGACGAATCGGCCGGGTGTCAGGGAGTAGCTGGATGTCATGCTGAACCACATTACACTCCTGTGGATCATCGCTGAACAACTTCTGATGTTCCTTGAAGATTCTGATTAGAGGAGCACTATTACTGTCCTGTAAATAGGTATGAAGATCAGTTAGGATTTCCGAGTTGGAAGGCACTGACTCAGTGTTAGTGCTTTCGGGAGGAGAAGCAGGGAAGGTCTAACTGTGGAGGTATAGACCTTTAAATGTGGATAATGATACCAATACAGTGGGAGGAGTACCTCGATACTGCTTCGGGAGGTTGACGTGGCACAACTGGGTCTTCCGCCGCCTATCTGGAGTCTCAAGAACGTAGTTGTGGTTGTTTCTGCACTCCTTGATGCGGTAGGTTCCTGAAAACTTGTTTTGCAATGGAGATCCTGGGATAGGAGAATATGCCAACACGAAGTCTCCTGGTTTAAATTTCCTTAATTTGCTGCCTTGTTCAAAATGAGTCTTCATCCTCTCCTGGGCTTTCAATAGATTGTCATTAGCAAATTTACGTACTCTCTCTAGAATGTGTTTTAAGTTTTGAAGAAACTGAGGCACATTCTGAGGGTCACTGAAGGTGGCATTATGTAGAGTCTTTAAAAGCTTTGAGAAGAGTACGGCACTTACGTCCGAAGAGCATCTCATAAGGAGATACTCCTAGAGACTCTTTGGGGAGACTACTGAAAATGCACATAATGAGATCAAGTTGTTTATCCCAGTCCTTCAAGGTTTCATTGCAAAATTTCGTTAGGAGTGCTTTAATAGTCTGATGACTACGTTCAAGAGAACCCTGTGAAGCAGGATAATAGGGGCTGGATAATACCTGTGTGATGTTGAACTCTTCCAGTGTCTTCTTGAAGAGATCACTGGTGAAGTTGGTGCCACAGTCACTTTGAACCTCTCTTGGAAATCCATACTGGATGAAGATCTTCAATAGTTGTTTCACCACAGTAGCAGCCATAATGTTCTTTGCTGGAACTGCTATTGGGAATCTGGTGGTAGGACGCAGAATAATTAGTATATAGGCGTTGCCAGAACTGGTCCAGAGTAAAGGACCAACACAGTCTATAATGAGTCTGTGGAAAGGTTCTGCAGGCACTGGGATAGGATTCAATGGGGCCTTAGGAATAGAGATGTTAGGTGTACCTGCCATCTGACATGTATGACACTGTTGCACGTAACTTTTGACGTCTTTTACCATACCTGGCCAGTAGTAGTCTTGTCTGATTCCATGGTAGGTTTTGTTAAAACCATAGTGAGAAAGTGCTCCGTGGGCCAGGTGTAGAATATCGGGCCGTAGGCTGGTGGGAACCACTAGTTGTTCGACATTTGCCCAATCGTCGTCCTCCTTCAGCTTACTGGGTCTGTACCTGCGGTAGAGCAACCGATTCTCTAGGAAGAACCCAGGGATACTATCAGGTTGAGTCTCAGCCTGGAAGAATAATGGTGGTAATGATGGATCCTCCCTCTGTAACTTACAGAACTCCAAACTAGTAAGATTCGGTGGTAGATTCTGAGGGTCTTGACGGACAGCGGTAGCAGTAGAGTCAGCTGGTTGCGGTTGTGCAGCTTGTGCACGGGTGGTCACCAAAACCGGAGGAGAAACTTCATCACATTCTTGGACCTCTGCTGGAACATACTCAAAGATGGGATTATCCATTACAGAGGTACACACCTGGGGTTTGTCCAAGATGATCAGGTTGGACGGTTGCAGATCTTCTGCCAAGTCGTTGCCCAGGAGAAGTTACACTCCAGACATGGGAAAAGGCTTTTCCCTGATGGCGACTTGGACTTCCCGGTCACGAAAGGACAATCCAGGTGGACTCTGGCGAGTGGATACGAAGTGGTAGCAGTGAGGTCAGTGATAAGGAAGGTTTCCCAGGTGTAGGTGATGTTAGGCACAGCTGATTTCAATATTATGGACTGAAGAGCCGCTGTGTCCCTCAAGATCTTCAATTTGAAACGTCCCTCCGAATCTGTACCGTTGGTAGAGACAGTTCCAGGATACAGGTGTTTGCTGAAGAGAGAAAGATCATTAACAGAAACACCAACATTCATCACAGGCTTACCGGACTTAGGAGGAGTCGGTTTGGGTTTAGTAGTTTCATTGCCTTTGTATTGAGCCTTCCCACATCTATCTATGGTATGTCTATAGAGTTTGCAATACTTACAATACAATTGAGAGCTCGCTTGATCTGTACTCACTTTATCATAACTATACCAAGACTTCTTACTGGAAGGTGGTTCTGGTGTTAGCCGATGGATGAGGCTGTAGGTGTCAGCCGACTTCGCACATCTGATGTAATCGGTTTCTTCTTTATCTGCTAAATATAAACGGACGGAAGGGGGAACACGTCTCAAGAATTCCTCAACTAGCATGAGATTGACGAGTTCTGAAAATGTAGAGACATGTGCTGCTTCCAGCCATTTCATGAAATATCTTTTATTTGTATTGGCAAATTCTAGAAAGGTGGTGGTACTTGCCTTTAGATAATCACGGAATTTTCGTCTGTAGCTTTCGGTGGAGAGAAGGTAGGCGTCCAAAACTGCTTGCTTCAGGGTCTGGTAGTCATTCTCAGACGCTAAGGTACTGAGTGTAACTGTAGCTCTACCTGTGAGATGCACTCTGAGAAGGGTAGACCATTGATCTACAGGCCAGCTAAGTTTTTTAGCTAAGGTCTCAAAAGTGGTGAAAAATACATTGATCTCTGTCTCAACGAATGGTGGCATTAACTTACTTGCATGGGAGACATTGAAATTTACGGGAAGACAAGCTGTAGCTTGTTGATGCTGAGTGTGGTGTGTAGTTTCCAAAGCGAGTTCTTGTCGACGATATTCGAGCGCACTATCAGCTAGCTCTTTACTGTGCTCTCGTTGTATCTTCAGGCCACGTTTTCTTGCTCCAAGCTGCTCTCGCTCACGCTCACGGAGTAGGGTGGCCTCACGTTCTTTGAGGGCCATCTCGCATTCTTGTTGTTCTTTCTTTATGGTCTCTTCTTCTTTCCTTAGGGCCGCCTCTTCTTTCTTTAGGGCCACCTCTCTTTCTTATTGTTCTTTCCTTAGGGCAGCCTCTTCCTTCCTTTGTTCCCGCTCGAGTTTGGCAAGTTCGAGCTTCAACTTCATAGTTGCCAGAGCATGTCTACCTGCAATAGAATAATTTTTGTGAGTTTCAGAGTCAATCTTCCCTTCATCTAAGAGGTGATCCAATATTAAATTATGCAAGTAATTTGTGTTGGCTCCATGGGGAACATCTAGTTGATACTCGTGTGCAAAAGTTTGTAATTCGGTCTTCTTGGCACGAATTAAGTTCCCTATTTCACCTGCTGGATCGTTACGGAAAGCTGGGAGACGAAACATGTTGAAAAATAGCAAATAAATGTACAACGAATACTTGTGATATGGTAAGTGTCAGTAACAGGATAACGTGGCAACTGGTAACTATCCTCTGGAATTTAATATTTAACAATTAAAGTTAATTTTAGTATGGTAAATGATTAGTCAATCAAAATCACAGGAAATCTTGTACCCGGTACTCAATGTAAGAGAATAAGGGCAAGAAAATCCTACTAAATAAATGAAACCGATAGTTTGTAAAACAAATGAAACATTTAATTGTTCCAAAAGTGAATAAGTTAGTCAAAGAATGTAGGCATACCTTGCCGAGTCTCTATAGGACAGAAGCAAGGGTTTTCCCACTAAATGAAATATGATACTTACAGAATAAGCAAACTTTGTGCTCTGGAAAAAGAAAGCTAATTCTTTACCTAAGTAAATATCATCATCTCTGAGCGACGTGTAGGGGTGCGAGTGTCAACTGGTGACGAGAACTGCTGTTGAGGTCCCAACTCAGCAACTTAGTCCGTGCTAGAGGAACTATGGCCCACTGTATCCTCCTTTGGTCGGATTGCAGAAGATAGGGTGCTTTGACCCGAACACAAACCAAAGTACCAGGGTACCAAAATGATGATCTGTCTGAGATTGAGAAATATCCTAGGGACAAAAGGTGGAAAACACGAGTAATAACACGGAGGAAGGGATGACCAATTAAGAGAATGACTGCGGCCTACAGTCACCACGTAATCCAAAGTTATCCAACACTCACAATATGCTACTCTCGGAATGCACAATACACACAGCACCATATAAATATTAAAAGTAATGAAAATATTGAAAAGCAACTGTAGCAAAGCCAAGTACAGTTACCACAAATGGATGTTCTAGTACTAGTACCTGAGTGAGGCTCCCGGACAGGCCCCCATTATATGTGACAAGAAAGTGTAGGAGTGTAGATGTTCGGCAGTCCTCCTAATGGCTGGTGTCAATGCCTGTCACATTTCCAAAAAAAAAGAGACTGCTTGGCTGTTGTCTGTGGTAGAGTAAGGGAAGACACGCAAAACACATAGTATGAACAATGAAACTTTAATTAAGTGGAAAGCAAATTTAAAAACAAAGACAATCCCTAGGCTATGTACAGTGCAAACAAACAAGTCATAAAAATTAAGAACGGGGATAAATTACTCTAGGAATAATATAAAGACAAAATGACATAAACAGGTGCTGAGAATATAGCACTAGCTGGGAACCTCCACCAATAAACAGGATGTGTATCAGTTGGTTGTTCACAGCTTGAGAGCACAAGGTTATTCTGACTTCAGTGGCTGGTTCAAGCCCAGACATCGACTTAGGTAGAGGGCGCTGAGGTGCAGAGGTGCTGGTGTGCAGACAGCGGGTCACCAATCAGAAGCAGGCAGGCTGGAATGGTAGTTTGCTTGTTGACGATGGGCTATCCGGCACTCCCTCCATGCCGGGCTAGCCGGCATGGAGGGAGTGTGGAGTGGGGGTTTAGGGTACGTTTTGCCTCCTGGTCAAAACGTTTTGTGCTACTGGTAGACGTATCTTGAAGGTAGCATCTTATTCTTGTATATGTTCAAGTAACTTTATGTAGGGAAGAGCAGGCTCAATCTCTCTTGAAAGAGATTATCGTCACAATATATATATATATATATATATATATATATATATATATATATATATATATATATATATATATATATATATATATATATATATATATCTATATATATATATCTATATATATATATATATATATATATATATATATATATATATATATATATATATATATATATATATATATATATATATATATATCTATATATATATATCTATATATATATATATATATATATATATATATATATATATATATATATATATATATATATATCTATATATATATATATATATATATATATATATATATATATATATATATATATATATATATATATATATATATATATATGTCGTACCTAGTAGCCAGAACGCACTTCTCAGCCTACTATGCAAGGCCCGATTTGCCTAATAAGCCAAGTTTTCATGAATTAATTGTTTTTCGACGACCTAACCTACCTAACCTAACCTAACCTAACTTTTTTGGCTACCTAACCTAACCTAACCTATAAAGATAGGTTAGGTTAGGTTAGGTAGGGTTGGTTAGGTTCGGTCATATATCTACGTTAATTTTAACTACAATAAAAAAAAATTGACCTCATACATAATGAAATGGGTAGCTTTATCTTTTCATAAGAAAAAAATTTGAGAAAATATATTAATTCAGGAAAACTTGGCTTATTAGGCAAATTTGGCCTTGCATAGTAGGCTGAGAAGTGCGTTCTGGCTACTAGGTACGACATATATATATATATATATATATATATATATATATATATATATATATATATATATATATATATATATATATATATATCCAGGAGTTGGATTCCACAACTAAAGGCACTCAGCCAGTCGTGATAACTGGCTGATGCGCCTCGAGTTGTGCCATTCTTAATTAAGAACATCACGCTCCTACCAATCATTTACCCCTAAGCAAGCTAACATTAGGAACTTGTTTCCTTAACGCCATCATATGCACGAAACGAAGTCACCCGACCACATGAATGCTTTTGATAGACAGTTACTGGTTTAAAAGAGAAGAAAATTAATATTATTTTATGTCAAATAGCAAGTAAGTTTTCCTTTAAAAAAAATTATAAGTTCATCATATATACGTGTTTCTAGGTTCAGGGGTTCAGATGAGCTCATGTAGGAACACACCTCTTAACTCACTGGTTCACAAAGAACATCTGAACTATTCCTAATTAACCTTGGTGTTAGTTTAAAAAGGGGGTAAGAGAGAGATTCAGAGATAGACGGTGGTAAAAAGAGGCATAGAGGGAAACAGAGAAAAAGAGAGAGAGAGAGAGAGACCCACTACTTACACATACAAGTTGTTACACTCTCTCCAAGAAACTGAATGCTTTCTTCTAAAAGCAACGTTGCTGCGTTACTGCTTTCTTTGAGCACTTTCCTCCTCCTCTTCCTCATTTTCTAATTGCTTGCAACAACTTTCTCCGTGGCGCCTCACCCCTCTTGGGGTCATATGGGAAACGTAGATATTAATACAATACCAATAACTATATGTAATAATGTGTAGCATAATAACAACATTCGAAGTTATTACATATGTGAAATAACCTCAAATGTTGGTAAGGGAAAGTATGTCGACATTAGCATTCCCAGCTTTCTCGTATATTAACCTTTTAAAAAGGTAAACCCATTTCATTATTAAACTTTCGCTCTTTCTAAAATGTATATATTCTTGAAATGACAATTTTGTTTTTAATTATCATTGTTGTTGCTTGAAAGATTTTTTCCCCGATTGCGTGACAATTTGTTCTTTCTTTTTCTCCTATTTTCTAAGATCAAAAGCTCTTTCTCTCACTCCTATAATCTCCACTGAGTCCTGCAAAAGGATATCTCAAGAACATCCTAATTATCCCATTCAGAGGAAATGGGAAATATTGGGACAGTGGATTTCAATAACTGGTTTGTGATTTACACTTCCCCTCTCTCTCTCTCTCTCTCTCTCTCTCTCTCTCTCTTACGCCCTTCATTCCTTCATCCCATTCCTAATTTACAACTATCCAGAGATCTGAGCGTTCCTGGAGTTTATGATCTCTCCAGATGAAGAAGATTTCAGTTCTCCATTTTGGGTAATAATTGAGAGGGTGATTATATTTGTTGGTCGGTAATAGTGTTGCTGTTGTGTTGGTGGTGGTGGTGGTGTGTGTGTGTGTGTGTGTGTGTGTGTGTGTGTACTCACCTAGTTGTACTCACCTAGTTGTGTCTGCAGGATCGAGCATTGACTCTTGGATCCCGCCTTTCGAGCATCGGTTGTTTACAGCAATGACTCCTGTCCCATTTCCCTATCATACCTGGTTTTAAAATTATGAATAGTATTTGCTTCCACAACCTGTTCCTGAAGTGCATTCCATTTCCCCACTACTCTCACGCTAAAAGAAAACTTCCTAACATCTCTGTGACTCATCTGAGTTTCAAGCTTCCATCCATGTCCTCTCGTTCTGTTACTATTCCGTGTGAACATTTCGTCTATGTCCACTCTGTCAATTCCTCTGAGTATCTTATACGTTCCTATCATGTCCCCCCTCTCCCTTCTTCTTTCTAGTGTCGTAAGGCACAGTTCCCTCAGGCGCTCTTCATACCCCATCCCTCGTAGCTCTGGGACGAGTCTCGTTGCAAACCTCTGAACCTTTTCCAGTTTCATTATATGCTTCTTCAGATGGGGACTCCATGATGAGGCGGCATACTCTAAGACTGGCCTTACGTAGGCAGTGTAAAGCGCCCTAAATGCCTCCTTACTTAGGTTTCTGAATGATGTTCTAACTTTTGCCAGTGTAGAGTACGCTGCTGTCGTTATCCTATTAATATGTGCCTCAGGAGATAGATTAGGTGTTACGTCCACCCCCAGGTCTCTTTCACGCGTCGTTACAGGTAGGCTGTTCCCCTTCATTGTGTACTGTCCCTTTGGTCTCCTATCTCCTAGTCCCATTTCCATAACTTTACATTTGCTCGTGTTGAATTCTAGTAGCCATTTCTCTGACCATCTCTGCAATCTGTTCAGGTCCTCTTGGAGGATCCTGCAATCCTCATCTGTCACAACTCTTCTCATCAACTTTGCATCATCCGCAAACATCGACATGTAGGACTCTACGCCTGTAAACATGTCGTTAACATATACAAGAAATAGAATTGGTCCCAGCACCGATCCTTGTGGTACTCCACTTGTTACTGTTCGCCAGTCCGACTTCTCGCCCCTTACCGTAACTCTTTGGCTCCTTCCTGTTAGGTAGTTCCTTATGCATTCTAGGACCTTTCCCCCCACCCCCGCCTGCCTCTCAAGCTTGAACAGCAGTCTCATGTGCGGTACTGTATCAAAGGCTTTTTGGCAGTCCAGAAATATGCAGTCTGCCCAACCATCTCTGTCCTGTCTTATCCTCGTTATTTTATCATAGAATTCCAGAAGGTTTGTTAGGCACGATTTCCCTGTCCAGAACCCATGTTGATGTTTGTTCACAAACCTAATGTTCTCCAGGTGTGCAACCAGTCGTAGCCTAATTATTCTTTCCAGTATTTTACAGGGGATGCTTGTCAGTGATACAGGTCTGTAGTTAAGTGCCTCCTCCCTATCTCCTTTCTTGAAGATCGGCACGACATTTGCCTTCTTCCAGCAACTGGGCAATTCTCCTGACATAAGTGACTCATTAAAGATCATTGCCAGAGGCACGCTGAGGGCCTGTGCTGCTTCTTTTAGTATCCATGGTGATACTTTGTCTGGTCCAACTGCTTTAGTTGCATCTAGAGTTGTCAACTGTTTCATTACCTCCTCTGCTGTCACCTCTATATCTGATAGTCTTTCATCTAGGGTAACCCCTTCCAACAATGGGAGCTGCTCAGGCTCGGTAGTGAACACTCCATGGAAACTGGCATTCAGTGCCTCGCAGATTTCCTTGTCACTTTCAGTATATGCCCCCTCTGTCTTCCTTAGTCTTGTCACTTGGTCGTTCACCGACATTTTTCTTCTTATATGACTGTGTAGTAACTTAGGTTGTTTTTTCGCTTTGATTGCAATATCGTTCTCATAGTCCCTTTCCGATGTTCGTCTTATGTTAATGTAATCGTTCCTAACTCTGTTGTATCTGCTTCTGTTGTCCTCTGTTCTTTGTCTTCTGTACTTCCTCCACTCCCGCCTGCTGGCCATTTTTGCTTCCTGACACTGTCTATTAAACCATGGGTTATTATATTCCTTCTTATTTTTTCCCTTTACCGTTGGTATAAATCTCTCTTCGGCCTCCTGGCATTTCTGTATGACTAGGTCCATCATATCTTGGACTGTTTTTCCTCTAATTTCTTCCTCCCACTGCACTTCACCCAGATAGTCCCTTATCCTCATATAGTCCCCTTTCCTGTAGTCAGCTCTCCTTTCCCAGATCTCTTGTCCCATGGTCATAAGTTTGAATTCCATCATGTAGTCAAAGACTAGGACACAATGGTCACTGGCCCCTAGAGGTATTTCATGCTCTAAATTCTCGATATCTTCTACGTTCTGGGTGAAAATCAGGTCTAATAGGCTCGGTGCATCTCCTCCTCTTTCCCTTGTGTCTTCCTTCACATGTTGTGTCAGGAAATTCCTGTCTATAACATCTACTAATTTTGCTCCCCACGTTTCGTCCCCTCCATGGGGATTCCTTGATTCCCAATTTATCTCTCCATGATTTAGGTCCCCCATGATCAGCAGCTTCGCTCTCATTCTGTGGGCTAGTGTTGCTGCCTTCTGCAGTTCATCTATACATGCTTTGTTGTTGTCATCATACTCCTGCCTGGGTCTTCTACTGTTTGGTGGGGGATTGTAGATTACCAAGATCACAATCTTCCTCCCATCTACTGTCAGAGTTCCATGTATGAAGCTTGTGCACTCATTGGTAACTCGATTTCCCAGGTCTTCAAACTTCCATTTCCGCTTTATTAGGAGTGCTACTCCCCCTCCCTGTCTCTGTGTCCTCTCTTTTCGTATCACCTGGTACCCTTCAGGAAAGATTGCATCTGAGATCATGTCATTAATTTTAGTTTCCACAATTGCAACTATGTCAGGATCTGCTTCACTCACTCTTTCTTTTATCTCTTCTGCTTTATTAGATACCCCATCAGCATTGGTGTACCAAAGCTTGAGATTCTTCATGGAAACTCTTGTACCAGAGTTCTCCCTTTCTCTGGGGGTCTGGGGGGATCTGGGGGATTTCTGGGGGGTGACTGGGGGCAGAGGGGATCTGGGGGATGTCCGGGGGGATCCGGGGGGTGTCTGGGGGGGTCCGGGGGGTGTATGGGGGGATCCGGGGGGTGTCTGGGGGGGTCCGGGGGGTGTATGGGGAGTGAAAGAGTTCAGGAGGGGTGCTTGGGGGGCTACTGGGGGCTGGGCTTCTAGGAAGGTAGGTAGGAGGGTCTGGGGTAGGGCCTGGGTAGGTAGGTCTGGAGTAGGAAGGGCATACTGGGTCTGAAGATTAGGGAGGGCATAGAGGGGTTGGGAGATAGCGTAAGGTTGGGAGACAGATAGAGGTTGAGAGGTTGGGAGGGGGAAGGATAGAGGGGGTGGGGGGGACCTCCCACCTCCCTCGCAAGGGTGGGGGGTCACATGGAAGGAGAGGGGATGAGGAGGGGTGAGGGCTGGGTAGGCTTTGGGTGTTGAGGGGATGAGGTCTGGGTGGGTTCTTGGGGTTGAGGGGATGAGGTCTGGATGGGTTTTGGGGGTTGAGGTGATGAGGGGGTCCTTGGAATGTGGGATGAATTTGACTCCAGTGGGGTCAGAGGGGTCAAGGGATGTGCTGGGGAGATAAGCAGGGGCGGCTGATTTGGGGAAGGGGTGACCTGAGAAGCACGTGTGAGCTGGTTAGCATGGGGTGGATTAGCACTGGGGTGTGTAGCTGCGCTCAAATGGGAAGAGTCGTATTGTTGTTTGCTCGCCCTGTGGGCAATCTGTTCCTCCTTCGTCATGAATTTGTCAATAAATACGTTGTAGTAATTTTCGCTACCTCTGAGTAGGTGTTTGTGATGCAGTATGTAATTCACTGCCTCTTGTGTGTGTGTGTGTGTGTGTGTGTGTGTGTGTGTGTGTGTGTGTGTGTGTGTGTGTGTGTGTGTGTGTGTTAGTATGCGTGTGTGTGCGTGTGTGCTTGTGCGTGTGTGTGTGTTTTTGTGTGTGTGTGTGTGCGTGCGTGTGCGTGCGTGTGTGTGTTTTTTTTTTTTTTTGTGTGTGTGTGTACTCACCTAGTTGTGCTTGCGGGGGTTGAGCTCTGGCTCTTTGATCCCGCCTCTCAACTGTCAATCAACAGGTGTACAGGTTCCTGAGCCTATTGGGCTCTATCATATCTGCACTTGAAACTGTATGGAGTCAGCCTCCACCACATCACTTCCTAATGCATTCCATTTGTCAACCACTCTGACACTAAAAAAGTTCTTTCTAATATCTCTGTGGCTCAATTGGGCACTCAGGTTCCACCTGTGTCCCCTAGTGCGTGTGCCCCTTGTGTTAAATAGCCTGTCTTTATCAACCCTGTCGATTCCATTGAAAATCTTGAATGTGGTGATCATGTCCCCCTTAACTCTTCTGTCTTCCAACGAAGTGTGCTTATGCACACTTCGTTGTGTGCTTCGAGACTTAAGCAGTCTCTGTGGTGTAGTGGTAAGACACTTGCCTGGCGTTCCGCGAGCGCTTTGTCATGGGTTCGTATCCTGGCCGGGGAGGATTTACTAGGCGCAAATCCTTAACGGTAGACACTGTTTAACTCAATAGTAAAATGGGTACTTGGTTGTAACAACGATTCTTCGCGGCGGGGATCGTATTCCAGGGACCTGCCCGAAACGCTACGCGTACTAGTGGCTGTACAAGAACGTAACAACTCTTGTATATATCTATAAAAAAAAGTGAGGTTTAATTCCCGTAGTCTCTCCTCGTAGCTCATACCTCTCAGCTCGGGTACTTGTCTGGTGGCAAATCTTTGAACCTTTTCCAGTTTATTCTTTTCCTTGACTAGATATGGACTCGGTGCTGGGGCTGCATACTCCAGGATTGGCCTGACATATGTGGTATACCAAGTTCTGAATGATTCTTTACACAAGTTTCTGAATGCCGTTCGTATGTTGGCCAGCCTGGCATATGCTGCTGATGTTATCCTCTTGATATGGGCTGCAGGAGACAGGTCTGGCGTGATATCAAACCCCAAGTATTTTTCTTTCTCTGACTCCTGAAGAATTTTCTCTCCCAGATGATACCTTGTATCTGGCCTCCTGCTCCCTACACCTATCTTCATTACATTACATTTGGTTGGGTTAAACTCTAACAACCATTTGTGTGTGTGTGTGTGTGTGTGTGTGTGTGCGTGTGTGTGTGTGTGTGTGTGTGTGTGTGTGTGTGTGTGTGTGTGTGTGTGTGTGTGTGTGTGTGTGTGTGTGTGTGTGTGTGTGTGTGTGTGTGTGTTCTCATAGTTGTACTCACCTCGGTGAGTACAACTCTCTATAATTAGCAATTGTATTTTATTTAATTATATATAATTAATTCTCAATAATTAGCTATTACTCACTATTAGCCGCATAGCCAACCCTAGTTGTGCTTATTGGGGTTGAGCTCTGCCTCTTTGGTTCCGCTTCTCAACCGTCAGTCAACAGGTGTACAGGTGCCTGAGCCTATTGGGCTCTATCATATCTACACTTGAAACTGTGTATGGAGTCTGCCTCCACCACATCACTTCCTAGTGCATTTAATTTAATAGTGGCTCTGACACTAAACAAATGATTTCTAATGTCTTTATAGCTCATTTGGGCACTCAATTTCCACCTGTGTCCCCTAATGCCTGTGTCCCTTGTGTTAAATAAACTGTCTGTGTCAACCGCATAAATTTATTTGAGAATTTTGTATGCGGTGATCTTGTCTCCGCGAACTCTTTTGTCTTCCAGCGACGTGATGTTTAATTCCCGTAGACATTCTTCATAGCTCATGCCCCTCGGTTGAGAAATTGTCTGGTGGCAAACCTCTGAGCCTTCTCCATATTAGTTTTATGTTTGACGAATGTGTGTGTGTGTGTGTTTGGGTAGGTGTTACCCGTCAGAAGAGCTGCTCACCCAACCACTTGGACGGTCGGTGATTGAACGCCGGCCTGCATCAAGGCAGACCATCGCTCTACCGTCCAGCTCCATCATGTGGACCTCGGCTCCTGGTGGGGTTCACAGAGACTACTTTCCCACATGACAAACACCTTCTTGAGGCATGGTGGGATCTCCGGTGGCTGGGAGCCGCTCATCCACTTTATTGTTTTCCCGAAGAATGAATTTTGGGCTTTACTAATGTTCATTAGAGTTAGGTCTCGCTCTGTGCAGTCGTCACTACAAGTGACGTTTTGCCAGCTCTCTTTGTTAGCGGAAAATATTACCATAATACCATAAATGATCCCTGAAGTTAATAACAAGGTGGTCAGTCCCTTGATGATCTTCCACAGGACGCAAAATATCCACAAGATCAGTTTTCTCCCGATGACAAAGGAGCCCTTAGTGGCAGGTTTGGTGTGCGGGGTGGGGGTGCGGCGGTGGGTGAAGTCTTGTGGGAACCGACCTGTGAGATTTATATTTATTTAATTTATATGAATTTATATTTACGTTAATTTATATACTTCGATAGCAATTTGTATAATGATAAGTGGACTGTATTTCTGCAATAATCTCAATCTCACAAATCGATCCTCTACACATTAGGGGGGGTTTATTAAATTAATATATATGCAGCCAATCAAACTACAGTAATAGCTACATACATTGATGAGGTTCCTTATCTTATAGTACAGCAGGTTAGTCCACCAGGTATAACTAGGGTGTAGACACCAAATTATCCTCTTTGAGGTAGCTTCCATATCACCCAGTAACTGGTGCACAAACTCTTCCTCGTCTTGACCTGTCAAAAGGGCGCTAACTGAGAAGCCAGAATCCTATATATGACAAGTTATATCAGAGAAAACACTATACAGTACATGGAACATTAAAGACCTGGCTTAATTACCTTTAGTATGAGGCGATTTCGCGTTCTAACCGGGTCACCCTATATAATGACATTAATGGCCACTAATGATAGATAATGGGTTTCGGAAAGAACACTTAACTTGATATGTAGACAGCGTGTTGAAAAATGGTACACCTTTGGTTTCCATAACACTACGTCCAAGTAAATTTAACAGGAGCCGAATTTGCTCCCGTGTGAGCCTCTGGTCTCAGTATAACAACAATGGCTGCCCTCCTCCTCACTCTGACGCCTGGCTTACATTGTCCACATTTCAGAAAGTGATAGAAGGGTCACATTTACTCTACTTTAATATTGATAATTAAGTTAATTTATATAAGATGTTTTTATGATGGTAAAGTCCAAAGACTAATGTATTTAAGAATAATTCCCACCATAATAGGTGGTGAATTATAATAGTATGTGGTGATGATATCCCGTTTTCTATAGACGGTAATTCCACTACAAGTTACGTTTTCTATGGGTAACTTGTTTATACAACACAGCTCTTATCTGTCTGTATGATATATTAAATGCTGTCGGATTTTCCGACATAATTCCCCAGGGGGCTGCTCACGGGTCGAAGTCCTATTTAGAACAGACGAACACCGATACTCCTCCTTCGAATTATTAGATTAATTTGATGTTAGTAGTTAGTAAGCACACATTTGTGCGTCTGTTCGTACAGGACGGATGTCCCGTACTAGAGTTGCAAGGGTTAGAAGTCTAATGCGATTTCATTTCCCTGTCAACTCTTGAAAGGCTAATATTCAAGCCTTATTACATATTATTTAACCCAGAAGACTGGATGTGATCAAGTACTACAGTCAAGTATGATTCAGGGACTGCAGTGAGATCAGTGACATCAGATATAACTTGAAGTTTGTTCAGGTAACTGGTCACTGATATATAAACACTGAGGCCCTTGGAATACATCTTGATTAAATAATAAATGTATCAAATCAGTCATCAGATTTATTAGGGTTTAATTTAGTTAATTGATTCAGAAGATTGAATAGCTCATCATTAAAGTAAAGTATGGTTCTGAGACTGCAGTGGGTTCAGTGACATTGGTCGCAGTGACTTGTAGCTGTTTTAGGCTACTGTTCACTGATTTGCCACTGAGGCCTCATGAACTCATCTTCAGCTTTAAATGATGATACCAACATCAACCTCTGTTACTATAGTCAGCTGTAATCTCCTTAGTATAATGCTACTGGAGAAATATAATCAGCTGACAAATTCAGATTTCTATTGGTATTGTTTATCTGCAGGCATAGGTCTCCTCAGGCTTGATACTGGGCCTGAGAGTAATTTACCTCCTGCAGAGTTTAACATGGTTATGCCCTGATATTTAGTAGGGCTACCAATGAATTGATGGTAGTAGTCTGTCCCCACAAGGACAGCCATTTGGCATTTGATTTGCTCAAATTTACCTGCAGCTGCTTGATAATAGCTTTCCAGGTCAGCATAATCAACTGTTGATTGTTGTGACAAATCTTCACATTTCTTGATCTGTGTTGTTAAATGGCCTTTAAGACCTGCAAGGGTTCTTTTCATTCTCCCTGCATTATCCATACTGGCTCGTTGGTGAAGCCTTGTGGGGCTTGTACTTGGGCTGCTCATAATACTGAACAAGCTCTAATGGTAGCCTAGGGTAAATTCTGCACTCACTAGGCAATAATCCTACCTCTACTAGAGGTTAGCACTTAAAATTAATACACATTATATATATACAATCATCCACACTAATGATTTGAGTGATAAACCAGTGTCACTGGAAGTACCTTTAGGTTAGCTCTTCTATATCACCCTAGGATGGTAGAGACACTAATTAATCACTCAAAGGTGTAATGATCATAAGTAATTTATTATATATACAACTCAACTCGAGTTGTTAAAAATTACACCCAAAATAGGGTCTGGACCATGCATTAATGGTGTTAGGTTGATCAATATAGTACAACTGACTATGGTAATAATGGGACTAGGATGAACGATAATAGTTCAACTAGTCAATGGTTAATATCCTACCCTGTTGTGGGTTGGCAATTAGTAAATATTATATTGAGAACACTAGTGCAATATATATTAAATAATTCTCTATTTTGGAGAAATAATATACACAATTATTGATAATAGCCTCTTAATTAGCCTCTATGAAACTTCTAATATTATCTAGAAGTATTAAATATTATTAGTGACCTCGCGAAATAAACTCCACAAAATTCGTAGATAATCTCTCGCGAAATGTAACACCACGAAATCCGTGAACAATCTCGCGACACAGTCACTAATTAGGCTGGCTTCAATATTAGCGCTGTCATTTCACGTAATAACACGCCACCAAATATCTGTGGGTGTGCATGAAACCGCTGACGAAGCTGAACTCGGCTGAGGGAGGCTCCTGAGCTCCCACGAGGCTTCGCCGCTGTCTTGACTGGCTTTGTTTAAATAACACTGCACTAGTATATTTAATGAATCCACTGGTTAACTGGTTCATCCGGTACTAAGATGACCAAATGTGGGTTCAAAGGATCAAATAATCCGTCATCCGGTTCGAAGATGACCAATAATATGGGAACCGACCTGTGAGATTTATATTTATTTAATTTATATGAATTTATATTTACGTTAATTTATATACTTCGATAGCAATTTGTATAATGATAAGTGGACTGTATTTCTGCAATAATCTCTTAATCTCACAAATCGATCCTCTACACATTAGGGGGGTTTATAGTTATATGTATGCAGCCAATCAAACTACAGTAATAGCTACATACATTGATGAGGTTCCTTATCTTATAGTACAGCAGGTTAGTCCACCAGGTATAACTAGGGTGTAGACACCAAATTATCCTCTTTGAGGTAGCTTCCATATCACCCAGTAACTGGTGCACAAACTCTTCCTCGTCTTGACCTGTCAAAAGGGCGCTAACTGAGAAGCCAGAATCCTATATATGACAAGTTATATCAGAGAAAACACTATACAGTACATGGAACATTAAAGACCTGGCTTAATTACCTTTAGTATGAGGCGATTTCGCGTTCTAACCGGGTCACCCTATATAATGACATTAATGGCCACTA